>NW_010367203.1:79509-140698 GCF_000414095.1 Morus notabilis | reverse complement strand
ATAATATGATCATCGTTAAAGGTTGCTTTAGCGACAGGTTTTAGCGATGAAATGTTGTCGCTAAAAATTTTTTAGAGACGACATTGTCTCTTTTATGTCGTGGCTGAAAAAGAATTTTGCTCTAGTGCGTGAGAAGACTAGGCAGTAGTCAGAAATGCAGAAAGGAGAGTTGACTAATTGGACGTTGAGCTCCTAGTTGCCGATGCATGTATGTAAGTGATCACGTTCATGTAATGTAACCCGGCCATATTCTCAGTCCAGAAAAGAGCAAAACGTTAGGGAGATTGCATTAATTTGCTAATCTTCAGCTAAGGCCACTACAAGCTTCGTTCGTCGAACAAGGTGCGACATCATTTCATTTCTTTTCTTTTTTCAAGAACATTATTTCTTTTCTTAGTAGCTAATTACCACATATTCAGAATTCGTGTTAAGCGTTAACACAAACACAAACACAAACATTATTTCTTTTCTTGATATACCTTCTTGTTTCTCGATCTCTTATGGCGGTAGCCAAGAAGGAAGATAGAAACGGAGTTGACCAAGAATAAAACTCTATTTTTTTTCCCTCTCTATCTCTGAATTTAACCCTTCATCAAACACAAACACAAATGTTGACTTAATGGGATTTCTTGGACTGTAAATTTGCTCGCTTTTGGTGTCATTGGTACCATTCCATTTATGTTGGATTGTGTGATCTTACAGGAAAGGTTGGTTATTTTTTTGGTGTTAGGAACGTTGACTTCATCCGTACGTAACAAGAGCGGCAGATGGAAAATGATGGATACGAGAATGTTGCAAACGACACTGAAAACCCGTATATTCCCTTGGCAACTTCTATTCAAACGAAGTTGCAGAGGTTGTCTCCTTTATCCTCCAACCGTTGTATCTACAGAGTGCCTGACCGACTACGGAATATGAACTCAAACGTGTACACACCCAAGTTGGTTTCCATTGGTCCACTCCACCATGGAAATAAAAGCTTAAAACTGATGGAAGATAGTTACAAGCTTATCTCCAACACACCAACCAAAGCTTGGAGTTTTACGTAAGGATTGTAAAGGAAAAAGAAGCAGAATTGCGCGATTGTTATGCTGAACTTATAGATTTTACAAGTGATGAACTCACAGAGATCGTACTAGTGGATGCTGTTTTTATCATTGAGTTCATGTTGAGGGCTGAATCAAATAATTATGGAGTTGAGGATGATAACTACATCTTTCGTAATCCATGGTTGTCGTAGGACGTCATTCATGATTTACAGATGATTGAGAATCAGCTGCCCTTTTTCATCCTTGAGGATCTTTGGCAATGATGATAGGCCTTCAATCATCAAGCTTTTGCTACAAGTTTTTCATAAGAAGCAAGCGCTTATGGATGAAAATTTGGACCGATTATGTTCTTCTAAAAAACAGCATTTTGTTGATTTATTGAGAGAATTGTATGTTCCCTTGAAGCCAAAGGAAGGGGAGCTAAAAAGTATAACCACACCAAGCATAACGAAGCTACACCAGGCTGGTGTTAAGTTAAAGGTGGGGTCCAGCAAAAATTTGTTTGACATTGTTTTCTCTAATGGGATTTTGGAGATTCCCGAGTTGATATTATCTAGTGATGCTGCAGAAGTTGCATTAAAAAACTTACTTGCCTTTGAGCAGTGACATTGCGAAAGGAAATACATTAATGATTATGTGACGATTATGGATCCCCTCATCAATACATCAATCTGTCTATTTTATGGTTACTAACATAATATAATTTTAAATATATTTATTTATTTATTTAAGTAATTATGAATTTATATAACTGATTTTAAAAAGTAGTTATAACTAGAGATAAAAATGTGATTACGAATTATTTTTACAGACTTATATACAAATATTGCAACTTGTAGACATTTCTTTTCTCATCTATTGTAAAATGGACATATATATAATTAACTCTAGAATATAACGTAAATTCCATTTCTCATTTTTTCATGCCTTTTACTAGTACTAGTTGAAGACACGTGCTATGCACATGAGGAGCAATCGTGTATTAAGTTTTAATTATCGCGTTATTATTAAAACCATATAATGGTCCAAAAAATCTAAAATTAAAAAAATAAAGTTTTTTAGGTAAGTAGTCAAAAAAAAAAAAAAAAAAAAAAAAAAAAAAAAAAAAAAAAAAAAAACTGTAGCGACATTATTACTGTTCACACATTTTCAACTAAGAAGTACGTGAACAGTAAACGGGTTTCTCAAGATGAGACAAAAAAAAAAGGAAAAACATCAAAAGGAAAAAAACATCTTGGAGAGCAAAAAAAAAAAAAAAAAAAAAAACTGTAGTGACACTGTAATTGTTCACATATTTTCAATTAATAAATACGTGAACTAGTAAACAGGTTTCTCAATATGAAAATGAAAAATATCAAAAGAAAATTAAAAAAACGAAAAGTGAAAACATTGTTCATGAGGGTAATTTTCAACCAAAACTGCATCTTTTTGGTTGAAAATAGTGATGCCCATATGACATTTCTATATATTGTTTTAACGTAAGTAGTCAAAAAAGGATTAAAAAAAGGACTAAAATGAAAGAGAAAAAAAAAACTGCAGAGACACTAATTGTTTACGTGTTTTCAACCAAGAAATACGTGAAAAGTAAACAGATTTCTCAAGATAAAAATGAGGAAAAAAAAAAAAAAAGAGGAAGAAAAAACATCAAAAGAAAATTTAAAAAAAAAAAAAAAAAGAAAAGTGAAAACACTGTTCATAAAGGGTAATTTTCAATCAAAACTACATGGTTTAGATTATAGATCATGCATTTACCTACCTACTCACAACCCCAACAGCTTGTGAAATATCAAGCCTCGCGTGTAAACATACACCATCACATATATGATATATCAAGCTACTTACTGCACTTGAATACAAAACGAAAACGTCTCAGTCTCACTCACGTTCCGCATCAGTCTTATAAGGAGCTAATCTTAAAGTGAGGAACAAATGGTGTACTAACAGATTTAAACTGCTATACATAAATTACGCCAAAGTGTTAAGGCACCTTTTTTAGATATTGATACTAATTACTCAAACTCATAATTACCTTGCCTCTCACACTGTCTTTCATTGAGATCCCATCCGTTTAGTTCGCTGATTCAAGTTTTTAATTCAAGTTGAGATGTGACTTTATGTGAGAATTTTTCACTATCACCAAAAAGTTAGTCGAATTTTAAACTCGAATACGGGGCCTTATAGTTAACTATATATATTGTCCTTTTGTATTACATATAGACTTTTAAGACTAAATTCCACGTTTTTAACAGCAAGAATTTGAACATAACTATTTATGGTTACATTACTCACAAGCTAAGTGACCTCTAACGGGTTAAAGAAAGCACCCTATATAAATTTAGGAAAATGTTATAGAGGGAAAAAGAAATCCCTCTAGGAAAAGGACAAGGGGAAAAGAGGAAAAAAAAAAAAAAAGAGAATAGAAAAGGTAAAGCACACTACATAAAGGAAAATGTTGTTTCAAGTTGGTGATCACATTGCCCATTATACTTTGACTTTTGTGTACACTTAGGCGTGTATCTTTAACTCGTAAAAGGGAAAGAAAGTAAAACTTTAATGAAGTTGAACATGCTTGGGTTTTAAAAAATAAAAAATAAAAAATAACATAAAAGAGGGGAAAAATAAAAGGAAAAGGTAGCTTTAAAAAGCTAATGTCATTTTTTCATGCATTGAATTGGATAAAAGTGCCTTCGTTTTTGCTACCATTGACTATCACAGTGTTAGTTAATTCCCAAACTATTTGTACTTACTAATCCAGTGAATTAATTTGTCTGCACGATGATGGATTTTTGGGCCCAATTGGCATTAAAAACCACGATAAAAAGATGTTGATGTCGTTCTTTCACGAGCAGGAGTTTGTGGCTCTGTCAAAGGTACTCTAGCCTTAGTTTGATTGAAATATATGTTGGGAAAATAGTACTTCTCATACCAGTTTTGGCAAAAATTGTCTCTTGAGAGTTGATACCACTCGTTGGAAAAATCTTCGTTTATGGTATCACTTGTTGGTGGGACTTACAACGGAAGAGACATAAACAAGTTTTAAACAATATAAAACACAAGAGATGCTATTTTTCGTAGTTTGACATAGTAACTATGTGATGTACTATAATATAGAGGGGCAATCCCTCTAGATTTTCCGCACAATTATATATGAAGTCTACATATATAAAAGAATTTTCAATAATTACATTTTTATCGGTGGTTTCATCACATGTAGAAATCTAATAGCGTGGCGTAATAAGAATCAATTTTATTAATTGTCATAAATTTTTTTAATTAACTATATAATTTATTAAAATTGTTGAATTAATATCTTACGGATACTCATTAATAAATAAATATTAAAATAACCATTAAAACTACGCATATACACGTAAAGATCTATAATGCAAAACATATCTAGTGTAGAATTTGCGAAATAATGATATTGCCTTTTTCCATTAAGTGATGAGTATTTTATATACAAAGTACATGATTTGATTACGATTAACAACGCATACAAAAAAATAAATAAATTACACAATTATTTATTTTTCTTCTATACCTAGTCGCCCGAGTTATCTGTGGTGATCTCTTTTCACCTCTCCGTTTTTTTTTTTAATTATTTTTTTGGGTTAAGAAGAACCCCTCATATGTTCTCAAATCTCAACGATCATATCCATCGTCACTTAAAACCTTAATTAGGCTGATCACATAATCAAAGAGCCTTTATTGCTTAGTGATCAGGCGCAGTACTACTTTGCCCTAATTAAACAGGAAGTACAAAAGGGATAGTTATCTTAAAATAGAAAATTATCCGGTTAATCTACTCAAACGTCTCACATGTTACTTATTCAAACATATAATTAAGCTAATAAAAAAAAGAAATATATTTAAAAAAGTTGCCGTTGAATTTTGGTTCTTATCTCGAAATGCTGCGCGAGCTTTGGATAGTTGTACATGCGCCTTAAAAAAATTGTTACAAGAGTGTCCATCTTATGGTAAGCGCTATCTTTTTTTTTTTTTTTTTTTTTTTTTTTTTTTTTTTTTTTTTTTTTTGCGGGACAGAATGATATTTTGTGTATAAATTGTTACTAAAAGCCTTTTCAATATTCATTTTTTCGTTTAAATAATTGGTATTTCTTTAGCTTAATTTGGGGAAATGATCAAGAGAAAAAGCTTATATTGAAAACTAATTACCCGTTCGGAAGAAAGAAGAAACTATAGAAGAATCTTGAAGAAGAGAAATTGAAAAAATATTCTGGAGCTGGTGAGAAATGAGAAAATGCTCAACTGGATTAGTTAGAGCTTTAGTTTCTGTATTTATATATTAAGTTAATGCAAGACTACTAAAACAGGATTAGTTACAAAAATGACAGCTCAGCAAGCTAAGCTTGTGTCAACACTTCCCCTCAAACTAAACTGGGAATTTCTTCACAGTTAGTTTGTCTCTTAGAAAAATAAAACGAGACTCATACAAAGATGGTCCCGTTCATTTCGCCGATTCGAGTTTATAATTCGAGTTTTACTACAGTAAAAAGCTCTCAGAAACAGTCACATCTAACTTTTTTGCTACAGTGAAAAATTTTCACATAAAATCACATCTCAACTCGAATTATAAACTCGAATTAGCAAAGTGAACGGGCCCGTAAAACATCAGCAACTTGTTTCTCTGTGGACATATAACGAACATCAATCTCTTTAGCAGCTACTTTCTCTCTAATGAAATGGACATCAAATTCGATATGTTTTGTTCTGGAGTGAAGCACAGGATTGGAGACTAGAGAAGTAGCACTAAGATTGTCACACCATAATACAGCACAAGAAGAATCCAGCTTGACATTTAACACCTGAAGCAAGGTCTTGATCCAAATAACCTCAGTAGAAGCTAAAGCCAAAGACCTGTACTCAGATTCAGTGCTTGAACGAGCTACGACTTTTTGCTTCTTAGCACATCAAGCTACTAGATTGCCACCAAGAAAATAGCATAGCCACTAGTAGACCTTCGATCATCACCGCATCCAGCCCAATCAGCATCTGAAAAACCCTCTAAAACAAGTCTGGACGCTTGCTTGAAAACAATTTCAAGATCCATGGTTCCTTTTAAGATATCTTTTACATGCCTTCCAGTGCTCTATAGTGTTGGTTTTCAAAACGTTTTCGTGTGCGAAAGTGTGGTAGTACGGATCGTGTATAATAAAAATTTTTATAAAACTTTTGAATACTCTATAAAGTATATTAATTTATGTAATAATTAATAAATCATATTAATTTATAAAGATAGACACCTAGTGAACGATTAGCGGATAACTTGAGGTCTTTGATCACGAACAGTCTAAGCCTCAAGCTTTCTCAAAAAACTCAAATTTTCCTTGTCTAATCCTTGAAATCTGCAAGACCTAGAGTGTGAGCTCTAATAAAGAACTATCGGATTAGATCACTTGCTAATTTGTGTCTCTTCACTATTAACACATGTATGGTGAAGAAATTGAGAATTGGAAGAACTTTTCTTCTCTTTTTTTTTTCTCTAAAATTCGGCTACCTTATGAATTTTTTAAGAGTAAAATTATCTACTCTAATTTTCTATTGTCTCCTATTTATAGAACACTAAGGCCGTGTTTGGAATTGATCCCGTTTTTGTTTTTCACGTTTTTCAAGAAGAAAAATAAAAACGTTTATAAAACGACGTTTGGCTCAATAAAGACAAAAAAAAGGAAATGAAAACGATTTTTTAGTTTAGTGTAAAATGAGAGAGAAAAGAAGAACGACTTTTAGTCGTTTTTCATTGTTTGTTTTCGTTTTCTCCTCTCTCGAGTAGAGAGAGAAAGAGAGACATTAATGAGTTTTTTTACACTGAAAATAATCTCTTGATAAAACTACCAAACACATTTTTAAAAATGATTTCTGTCTGAGATTGAAAATGTTTTTATTTTCATTTTCATAAAAAAAATAAAATCATTTTGAAACGAGTTCAAAACGCACTCTAAGAGAATCATTTTGCTTTAACTTTAAGACAAAACAATAGAAAATTGGTTACTACTATATTTTAATCTCATTAAAATACAGTTTCTCATTTAATTTTGGAAATAAAATTTTCTCCATTCCCTCTACTATATGGCCGGCCACACCACAGGGAGACCTCCCTGTGGTTGGTGCAAATTTGCAACAGGAGAGAGAGAAAAATCCTCCTTTATATAGTTTCTAATTTTAACTCAAATTCAAATCTAAATAAAGTCATACTTCACTTTCCTTTTAAATTCGATTGGAAAACTTATCAAACAAGTAAACCAGATATTTTAAAGAGCAAGCATCTTAATCCCAATGAGATTCTACCAGTGTCACACGCCCCTTACACCTCCTTATGCCTGGGCATGTGACCTCGTGTAGTCCTACCATAGTGTATTTCAAAATTAATTTAATTAAATAATCACATTATTTATTTCGAGTGATATTAAATCCTAATATTTCATCTTGTCTTTTAAATATTACAAAAATGACGTGAGAACTCATGAATCTATAACTCCGAGTTCTAATAAAATTAATAATTAATTAAAATCTTTAATTAATTGATTAATTTTATTAATTCTAAGAGTCACTCCACTCAAAATTTAAAATTGCACTGTCCAAATGAGTAGGTAGATGAGGATAACAAGCCACTCCAAACACATTTAGAAAATGATAATCAGGAGAACAGTGATGAACAACTTCAAAAGGGCACTTATTCTTGAGAACTGGAGTAGGAAGACTATTAATAAGAAAAACAGATACAGAAAAAGCATTCCACCAAAACTTTAATGGCATTGCAGCTTGAGCCAGCATGGTTAAACCCATTTCCACAACATGTCTGTGCTTTCGTTCTATTCTACCATTTTGAGGATGAGTGTGTGGACAAGGGTGTCGAAAAATAATCCCTAAATGTTGTAAAATATGCAACAGAGTTCTAAACTCCCCACCCCAATCAGTCTGCAAACACTTTAATTTTCTATCAAAGAAACGTTCAACTTGATTTTTAAACAACTGAAAGTCATTCACTGCATCACCTTTAGTTTTAAGAGGATAAATCCAAGAATATCGAGTATGATCATCAACAAAGCAAATGTAATTACAAAAGCCATCAACAGATAAAAGCGGTGCTGGTCCCCAAACATCAGCACATACAAGATCCAAAGGCATGGCAGCATGAAAATAAGATAAAGGAAAAGAAAGGCGCTGAGATTTTCCATATTGACATGAAGCACAAAATTCCACTTTATGTACATCAATCGATGACAAATCAAGAAGTCTACAAACTTGACTGAAGACCTTTGTACAAGGATGACCAAGTCGTCTATGCCACAAATTTACAATACTACTGTCAGAAGGTGTAGAACTGCCTATATTACAATTGTGAGAAGCTCCAGCACTACATGTCATTACAGACTTATTTGAAAAAGTAGTTGAAGGAGAACACCTCTGAACAACAGATTTATCAACAACATCATGAGTACTAGTAGGTAAAACTAAACAAAAGACTTCCGAGCAGAGGAACTAGATACTGCTGTAGCTGAAAGAAAATCTTCAGGTTGCTCTAGAACTTCTAGCTGATAAAGGCCATCTTTAAGTATCCCTCTGAGAAGGACCCGATTCGTACTCTTGTCCTTAATCAAGAGACAATCAGAGAAGAACTCAGCAACAACATCATTGTCGCGAGTAAACTTTGAAACACTAATCAAATTTTTAGTGATTTGAGGCACTCGAAGTATATTATTCAAATATAAAGGATAGGCAGAACTACTAAGTGCCGATGTTCCAATATGAGAAATAGAAAGAGAACGACCATTACCAACAGTCAGCTTGTCTTTGCCTTTGTAATCAGATCTGAGACAGATTATTAAGATCAGCTGTCACATGATCAGTTGCGCCACTGTCAACATACCACGAGAGATTATTGACAGTTGTTGGAGTAGCAACAAAGGCCTGAGGACCTGAGTTAGGCTGCGAAGAGATATTAGGACCTTGAACATTATGATCAAAACGAGAATAGCACCTCCGAGCAAGATGACCAGTTTTACCACAGATTTGGCAAACAGGACGTAATTTGCCTGAATTGCCGCGACCGCGTCCGCCGCGACCGCCGCGAGAATGAAAGTTTCCACCATTACGAGCACCATTAACAAAAGACTGAGAGTTCTTAAAATTCTTCCTAGTGATATTAGTAACAACATTTACAGAGGACTGAGAGAGGTCAATATTAGCTGTAGCAGACAGCAAAACTTTGAAGTAAGAATTGAACTTCAGAGAGAGAAATAGACTCATAACGAGAAGTAAAATTGACAATAACTGGATCATATTCAGATCCTAATCCTCCAAGAATGCACAAGATACGATCATCGTCAGAAATAACCTGACCAGCAGCTGTGAGATTATCAGCGATACTCCGCATCTTGAGGATGTAATCGTTGATCGACATCGAGCCTTTCTTCACGGATTGAAGCTGGTAACGCAATTGAAGAAGACGGGCACGAGAATTTCCAAAAGCAAGCTACTCCAAAGTCATTCAAATTTCACGAGAAGTAGTGCAGCGACAAACATGTCCGAGCATCGATTCCGAGATCGAAGCAAAAAGCCACGCCATCAGTGCTTGATCTAATATACTCTGAATTTACACGGAATTGAACAGATCCAAAGCCAGGAGGAGCGTCAGATGCTGAACTTCCTTTGCCGGCTTCAAGAGGCACATATTCAGGAGGAGGAAGGCGAGAACCAGTGAGAAATCCTTCCAGATCGTGCGCGCGAACCGCAAGCAGCATTGAGAACGCCAGATGAAGAAATTGTTCCGATCAAGCTTCAGGACAAGAGGAATAAGAGTTGCAGAAAACGGAATAGAAGAACCTTCAGACGAGTACGAGGCCGCCATTGACGTAGGTCAAGAAAGCTCCGATACCAAGAGAAGAAACTAGAAGAATCTTGAAGAAGAGAAATTAAAATAATATTCTGGAGCGTGTGAGAAGAAATGCTCAACTGACGATTCATTTCCTTCTTTATTCGAGTTTTTATTTTGAGTTTAAATATAATTTTATATGAAAATTTTTTATTATAATAAAAAAATTAAATGCGATTAATTTTAAAATTTGTTATTATAATAAAATTTAAATTTTAAACTCTCAATAAAATAAATATCACCTAAAAATGACAACTCAGCAAGCTAAGCTTGCCTCAACATAAAAGTAACTCACGTGCCTTGTATATAATTTCTGTAAAACAGAAATCAATGAAATCTAACAGAAAGCAATTCTTGCATTATCAATTTTGAAGTTCAAGTGCTATGTGCACCCGCATTTCAAATTATGGGGAGCATTTTGTGTGGAATAAAATTTTAGATTTTTTTAAAATTATTGTAAAAACGAAAAACTCCACTTAATTATAAACAATTTCTAAAAATTTTAGTTCATGCAAATAAAAAAATATAATATAAAGTTACGTTTGGTAAGAGGATTCATACCATGATTTGAATCATGGTTTATGGTTCGCTACAGTATTTTCTCTCACAAAAAAATACACGTAAATCGAAAATAATTATAATCTCATGAGTCTGATCCATGAACCAAACTTCATGCCCTAGAGTTGTAAGTTATTTTGTCACAACAAAAATATTTTATCCCCCAATGTTCTAAACGAACATCTTTATGCACATATGTACTCCATGTCCATAAATCGATTGATATAACAAATATATATATATATATATATATATATATATATTGCGGCTACTTATCGATTGACCATGGCTCACAATGTCGTTCAAAGGAATTATCATGATATACAACATACATACATGTAAATATATATAGGAATTATCTTAAATCTAGCACCCAATCAATTCAGCAAATGTACAGTTTTTGTACTCGTGTAACATTGTTTTATTTGTATGTGTAACACTCAATTTATTTAAGTATAATATTCAATAAATATAGTCCAACACATATAACATTAAGTATTACACTTAAGTAAATTAGGTGTTACACACATACAAATGATGTTATACGAAAATAAGAAAAAGTTACATTTATTAGGCTGTATGGATATCCAGTGACGAAGCCAGAAATTTTAGTAGGAGGGCTAATACACAAGTAAATTTTCAGTCATCCACTATTTTATCGTTCGATTTTTAATCAGCTAGATAAAAAGTGGAAAAATTTATGAAGATAGCTTTAACAAACGCCAATAATTCTGATACTTAATAGAATGACAAACGAAAACAAAAGAAATAAAATATAGACATTTAACTAATTTTATTACTTTGTTGCTATCTCTATTTTTTTACGATGCAAAATTTAGACATTCTCCCCAACAAATTATTGTATACTCTTTTCTTTTTTTAAAAAAAAAAAAAAAAAAGAGGACATAAACATCAGTGGGGGAAAAAAGCACTAGAAAATGAAAGAAAAAAAATAGAATTACTTTAACAAACTATCAAAGCTATTATTGAGGAGAAAAGATCTAGGATCTATGTGGGTTTGAACTTAACCCTTTGCCAATGTATTTATATATATTTAGGAATTGTTTTTGAGTCCGACACCCAAATCAATCAGGTATGCATAATTTTTTTTATGTCCATATAGCATCTTTTGTACATACATGTGTTGCACTCATTTTGTTTTAGCATAACATTCGGCAAATATAATCCATCATATGTAACATTAAGTATTACACAGACATAAAAAAAAAAAAAAAGAGTATATATATATATATATATTTATATATATCACATAATTTGCTTTATCCTTTTGCTGAAGATTTTAATCAGATATGATTGGCACTAGTTATATTCATCAATAAAGATGGCAGGCAATATTGCACTAAGATGAAATAATGAAAGGCTTAACTAGCAAATTGGAGATAGATAGCTAGTGCAGAGAGTGACATGATGATTGAATGGAGGTACTTCACTAACATCAACAAAGCATATGAAGTTACATAAAGTTAAGGAGAGGCTTGGTAAGGGGATTTATATAATGATTTAAATCATGATTTATAATTCGTTATAATATTTTCTCTCATAAAAAATACACATAAATCAAAAATAATTATAATCTCATGATTCTAATTTATGAACCAAGCGTCTGAATCTCAAAGTGAAACAAAGAATCTTGTTAAAAGCTATATAATGGAGTGTAGTAGCAGACACGTACCACTAATGAGTGCTGTGTGGTTACTTTTTGACCAACTTATTAGAATTATTTGCATCTAAATTCTAACCTAATCTGCCCATGAGGTCAATGAGGGAACTCATGAAAGGTGTTTGTCTTAAAAGTTTGGAATCCTATGTGAGCATTTCATGACTTTAATCTATATTATACTTTTAAAGTATATATATGTTTTATAATAAGATCTTTGTTTGGAAGTTCATTAGATTTATCGAAGTTAACCCCCACCACTGAATAAAGAACACAACAATGATATCCTTATGCCTTGGCTATTCATCTTTTTCTTTTCTTGCCAAAATAACTAAGTGAAATGAGTACATATGATTTGACGCCGGACCCATATTTATACCTTGTTTGATTTAATTAATTAGTTTAAATTATTATGGATTATTCATTAGTCAATAATTTCATACGGATAATGGCCTTTAACTCACTTTAATTTGTAAACATCTTTAGTTAACGATAATACTAATTTATTCACAAAAACTCCTTTTTCCTAGTTGACCTGTTTTTCTTTTATCCGGGGACAACAAACATATTCGTTTAAAAAAGTAATTATAGTGAATAAATAAAAGGTAACCAAAGGTATTCTAATAGATCAAACGTACGTACTAATTAATTACTTATATACGTGTATAATTTTGGAGACGTTTTTCATCCGCGGATTAAGAGTGTGAAAATCAAATAGCAAACACTAAGAGCTCGTTTAATTCGTTGATTCGAGTTTTTAATTCAAGTTGAGATATGACTTTTATGTGAGAGTTTTTTACTGTAGGAAAAAAGTTAATGTGACTGTTTTTTAGAGCTTTTTACTGTAACAAAACTCAAATTCTAAACTCAAATTAGAGTTTAACTCCCTCTTTAAGTCAACCATTCAAACTATTTTTGAACAGTAAAAAAGTGTTCAATTTTTCTGTTTTTCACACCTATTAAACACAAATTCAAATTTTATTCTCTGTTTAAATTAAAATTTTAACAGGACATTTAAATACCAATTCAAACTGTACTGTTTCATTTTTTCTGTTTAAATAAAAAATTTAAATCAATAAAATTTAAACTAATGAATCAAACGGAGAGACGTAGTGTTGTCAATGTAGAGCTAAACTGCGGTGTTAAGAATCTGGAGCCTATTAGCAATACTCAATAGCAAAATCACTACAGACTCTACGATCGAGATGGAATTAGGGTACACCATCGGCATAATATTGACCAAAATATTTCTTAATGGTAGACTGCAAATAAATTAGAGATTTCTAAAATGATTTTAATTTTTGTATAAAAATGGAAATGAAAACATTTTTAATTTCAAATAGAAATCATTTTTAAAAATGTATTTGGTAGTTTTATTAAGAGATTATTTTCAGTTTAAAAAAACTCATTAATGTCTCTCTCTCTGCTTGAGAGAGGATAAAACGAAAAAAAATGAAAAACGATTAAAAGTTATTTTCATTTCTTTTCCATTTTACACTAAATTAAAAAATCATTTTCATTTCCGTTTTTTGTCTTTAATTGTGTCAAACGTTATTTTAAAATCATTTTCATTTTTTCTTTCTCAAAAAACGTGAAAAATAAAAATAAGAACAATTCTAAACAGTTATCAAGGTCTGACCTTGAATATATAGCATATCATTACAAGGCCTAACCGTACAGACCAATCATAGAATGGCATGTGTCATTATTTTCCAAATCATTTCTTGAAATTCTTTGAAAGCTTACACGATTATTGACATATATCAATCAAAATGGACTCAAGGAATTCTTCTAATTGATCACGCCACTTATGAATAGAACATTTGGTTTCACATTTTCTATCATTTACCCTTTTGCTTATATTTTGTTATTCTTTTTACTCTCAAAATTGTTTGCTTGACTTGAACATTGGAGTGTCTTCTACCGCCAATGTCTCCATAGCCAAGAGCAACTGAAAGCGATGGAGAACAACGGAGCAGAAGAAAAGCGTTGATATTGAGATAATCCACTAAAAAAAATCATCCCCTAAAAACAGAAAGACATTAAATATATATATATATATATCCAGTACAATATTATATAGAAACACACTCTCCGCATATTCATCATCAGAGCTCCACTAGCCTCTCTCTATCATCAAATCCGAGGTCAATAAGAAAAATGGTATCTTATAATTAGTCTATTAATTCAGCAAATTAACAAAGAGAAATATATATTAGCAAAAATAAAAAAAATAGAGAACATATGAACAATCATTAATTTATAGCTTGAGCAACACGCTCACAATGTGTGATAGCATGTATATATATGAATCTCATACTAGACTCAATATTATCTATTTTATATATAGTATGACAAAATATACTTATTCTCTATGGATTTCGTGGCGAATATTGTTTTTATTTTCGTTGTGGTACCGGCCTTTAATTTTGTACGAAACTAATTATTGTGTAGAGATGCTGAACCCTTGCTTTTACAGAGATCATAGTTTTTCACATATACATATATATATATATATACACACGTGTTATGATCATTCTCTTGTGAACTTGCAATAATATTACAGCAGCAGAAGCGCGCACACGCACAAATTGCGTGTGAGTCAAGAAAATTTGCGAACGCTTAATGTACTTCAAATTGCATGTTGCGGTTTTTTTTTTTTTTTTTGATCAATTGCACGTTGCGTTTGAAATCAAAGTTTGAAGTTTTTCGTTTGAACAATTTGTCCTTGTTTTCTTTTAAATATTGTTATTATTTTCTTTTAAATATTGGCTATGCTTTCCGATAGTTTACTCACCTCTAGACCACTCCAATTGTTTAAAAAAAAAATTAGTGTTACCTTCTTAATTTTCCATGGACCAATTACTCTAGCGGTCGATTACATTGCTCATGCTATATATATATATATATATATAGACAGTTTACATACACACTATATTCAAATGAGATATTAATATATATATATAGTTTATATATTCAGATTGACTCCAATATTAATGCTGGAGGAGACAAATATATATGTATATATGTATATATATATATATTTTATCTTTTGAAAATATCTATCGTGCTTTGAGAAGACATGATGTTGTCCCAATGTGTCCAGCTTTTAGAACTCTTAAGACTAAACTATTTTGGGTTACAACAGTACTTTAACTTATCTTGAAATGTTTTAGCCAAAAAGACCTCAATGTGGTCCATAATGAAGAGATACTTTTGAGATTATTTTTTGACACGATAGGAGTTGTAGGTCAAAAATTCCTTGGACCACTTTCAGGAACATGATCTGCCTCTTTCTCTTCTTGATGGTGGGAGAGTAGGAATCTAGTATTATTATATAATGTGTCTTATCTTAACAATAAGTATTTATACATATAGTATCTTATTTAGTAAAAACTACAAAATTAAGAGAAAATTGCATGGCTAAATAAAGTAAGAACGCTAGAGACAGAACTGGCTTTCTTTCATAAAATCTAGGAGTAGAATAGAACATAGATATATTAATACCAAAAACTACATTCTATAGCGCACAAAATGCCAAATTATAATTTGGCTTTAATTGAACATAGATATTGAGTCTTCATCACCTGAAGATCAAATACACATCTAGAAATTGGAAAATAAAAAAAAATAAAAATAAAAAGAAGAAGAAAAGATCAATATAGAGGAGATTGGGAGGGCCAAAAAGAAATCAGTACGTAGCTCGAACGAGACACAATGAGATCAGAAATGTCTTTCGATCCAATTCTTAAATATTACTTAGGAAATTAACGGCAGTAGTACCTGAAAAGGTCACAATCACACAACCCCAGAAAAAAAAAAATTCAATTCTTTGCTAAGAATAAAAAACAGCAAAAATTAAATAGAGAAAGAATTTACGTACTCACCAATAATTTTTAGTAAATAACAGAAAATCTACGAATATGGAGACTTGCCAGTACTGGAGTCTCTTGGAGCATTGCATCTGAAGCATTCCATCCTGCTCGCAAAATTGTGCTCATTGCAACCCGACCTGTACACACTTTTTTCAGAACATTCGCCCATTTTGTTTTTTTTTTTTTTTTTTTTCCTTTAAGTCCTTATAAATAGAAAGAAAAAAGAAAACAGACCACCTAACAAAACTAGACATATATAGTTAAGGCAAAAAAAAACATTCCTCTAAGTTAAAATTAACATTTTTTGGAAAAAAAAAAAAGGTATGTTTTTTGCTCCTTAAAATGCTGAAAACTATAATAGGTCTTGTACATTTCTATATGTGCATGCATGCATTCACACAATTGGTAAACATCTTCTATCGTATTATTGTTTTTATAAAAAGCAAAAAATGGGGAGTTAAACCTGGTGCAAATCCAGTCCCCAGATTTCCATCCAGATCGACTAGAGCCGCCGCTGCCGAAGCCGTAGCCTCTCATTCTATTCATTTCGGCCTCATAACCGCCGCTGCTGCCGGATGACTCATCCTTGGAAGCGCCGCACTTGTAGCAGCTGGAACGGCTGGCGAAGTTATGAGCACCGCAGTTGCCAAGGCTGCAGTACCAGTCACCGGGGCGGACGTCGGGCCCGGTGGTGAATCCAAAGGAGGAAGCGCCGCCGCCCCTCCCTCCGAAGCTCCCGTAGTCTCCTCTCTGGTCACCGCCCGGTCTACCTTCTCCGCAGCGCTGGCAGGACTCCCTCCTTTGGAAGTTCAAGTGGTTGCAGGACCTGCAATTCCAGTCGCCTGGCCTGTTCATCCTTAATTTCTCTGAGAACGACATTTTTCCAACAAATTAGCATTAACATTTATTTGCACTCTATGTATTTATATGTGCTAACAATAGTAGTACTACAAATTAGAAAGCTAAAGTGATCATTTCACCTGGATAAATTAATAAAGAGAGTACTAGTGAGAAAGGGAATTGAACAAGTTGAAGGATTAATATCTTGAAGATGAGCTTTGGTTGGATGTGTGATACTGGTTTGAAGGGTGGGTTGTGGTGGTTTTTATACTTGCTTTAAGACCTCGAGAATCGGGTGGGGATTCTCAGATTTATGGGGGGGAATATTTTGTTCTTTTTGATATTCTTGCGCCATCACTTTAATTGTTGTTTCCTTTGAAATGGAATCACGAGAATTATAATATTGGGAAGAGTACAAAAAGGATTAAAGAAAATTTCGAAATTTCGGAATCCTTAGGAAATGAGAAAATTTGTTTCACTTAAAGCGCTTCGTTGCCAGCAGTTTTGCTTTTAGGGTTTTAGGCAAATAATGCACGTAAAACATTTCATAAGTGAGTTCCGAAATTGCCCTTCATTTTGCTTCTAGCCATGTAATTGTGTGCGTGTAAGTATGTGTATACTTTTATGGATTCTCCTATTTCTGTCCTTTTATATATCTCTATAATATTATATCACGTCAATTAATATGTCATGTTAATTAAAATATTATGTCAGTTAAAATATTTTAATTGATGTGACATGAGAAATATGAAATGTGATAAGAATAAGGGATTATAAATAAACCGAATTTATATTTTTATGCACTCATATCATGTACTTTTGGCTTATAAATGAAACCCATTTTCCTTCATACTAAATTCAATATAACTTAACTACTAACATATATGTGTAGAGTTCACACATGATGTCCCAATTTTCCTCTCCCTGTTTCTCATTTAATCTAAACTTAACAATTTGACCACAAAGTACTCAAGCGAAAATGAGGTGTTAAAATTTAACTGGCCTTTCAGGTATAACTAATGCGGCTGTAGATTTGAGGCCTCGTTTGTATCGTTAGTTTAAATCGTAATTCAAGTTTTTGTTTCAGTATTTTCTCTTACAAAAATTCAAATTCAATTTTTTCTGCTACAATGTTTTCTCTCACATGAATTCATTTTTTAACTCAAACGAGCTAAACTAACGAGGTTTGCACTTATACGTGTGTGTTTAAAAAGATAGATGATATATATATATATATAAGTGTAATTCATTCTGATCTTCCATTAGTTTGTTGTCATTGTCAATCAGAAACCATGGATCTTCTTGGCAATAATAGTCATAATCATAGGAATTTTCAACGTAGAAGCAGTAATTGGACGATAAAAAATATTAATTGTGTTGAACTCTGGCCATGTCCCCACATCAAGCAAAAGTAGCATGCATTGTAACCTATATACACAACAAAGCCCAAACAAACATCTTTTAATTATTGTAACCCCATGAACCACAGACTTTTGACCATGATATATTGCATTTATATACTAATTTAAGGAAGGTTTCCCTAAAACGAAATCTTGGTTGCAAATTCCCCTTTGGCTTTCTTATGTTGAGTCATGAAGATTGGATAAGAAGGAACAAAAGTTCACTCTTTCCCTCGATACTGTTCTTACCAGACAAAATGAACATTCGTAGCACATAACAAAAAAAAAAAATTTTAAAAAAGACCATAGATGGAAATGACCCCACAACTTATTCTTATCTGAAAAAGAGTATAAAATCAAGGAGTGGTAATGTCTCGTTCCAATAATTTTGAGAACCCCACATCCTTAGTCACTATACTATGAAAAATGGTGGTTGCTTTTTAAATTTGAATATTCTATCTTTGTACTTGGGACAAAAATGTTTTCCTTTTATTAAGTCAAAATTGGTTCTTATGCTACTATAAGCATGAATAAAAAAGTATAAAATTTATTTTGAGCACCTTGAGGGGCCAAACTGTCAATTAGGACAAAAATAATAAGGGAGAATGTAGTAAATAACAAATTTATGAAACAAAATTGAATAAATAACATATTTTAAAATTATTTAAAGTAAATAGGAGTTACCGTGTAAATGTTTTATTTACTACTAGTAAAAAGATTGTTTTCACGAAATTTCTTTTACTACTGGTAAAAATATATTTTTTTTCACATAAATATAAAATTTTTACCACATAAATTATTTTTACCAATTGTATATAAAATATTTACACGATAAACTGCTATTCACTTCAAATAATTTTAAAATCTGTTATTTACTTAATTTAGTTTTAAAAATCTATTACTTACTACAATCTCTGAAATAATAATAATAGGATCGCAACCCGTCCGTCTTTTTTTTTCATTTTATTTCAACCATTATATTACATTTGGTAATTAACTCTGTGGAAGCCAAGTTAAATTAAAGTCGCATAAATATAAATAAAAGAACGCTCTCTCATGATCATAAACTCTGACAAAGAGGAAAAAAAAAAAAAAGAACGTTCGCACTTCGAATGCTTATTTTTCGTTTTCAATTAACTAGTTTTAATCACTTGAATTGAAGGACTAATATGTCTCTTTTGGGACCAAAATTTTATTGGGAGAATTAATTAAGGTATCTAGTGCTCAAAATCAAAGAAAGGGAAATGGTAGAGTTTCGATAAAGATAGTTGAAGCTGATCATGATGGAAGAGGAGTCTTCGAGGTTCAAATTTTGACCATCTTTTCTTTTTCTTTTTCTTCTCCATGACTACCAATCTGGCTTTTTCATTGTCATTTTTCTTTTCCCATTCTCATATATATCGTCCTATTTCGACTCTCATTTTGAACGTTTCTCTCTCTCTCTCTCTCCTCTCTAATTAAAGAGAAGGAATTGAACCCAAATTTAAAAAAAAAAAAAAAAAAAAAGTACTTGCACTGATGCAAATATGAACTTTCAAGACTGCCCACCATTTTTCTTGGGGAATGGTAAAGAAGGCTGTAGCAAACTGTGAAAAAGCAAAAAGAAAGGAGGGGACTGATTCGATCTCATTGGGAAATGCTTCCATGCATGACCATGACTAAACCCAATACACTTAACGAGTTAACGTATACAAATCCTTCACTTTCTCCTTTAAGCGCGCGTTTTTTCATCAAATTCAATGCCGTCACCATATGTAATAATCAGTATTAACAATATTAATCCTAAGGATAATCAATTAATGTCTGAAATGCTCAAAGCCATTGCGCCCATATTGTCTTTTTGTTCGGACTACTCGTTTGGTTAATTCATCATTATGAACATAAAGTTTGACTATGAATTTAAAATTTTTTATGAGAAAAAGTACTGTAATAAAAAGATTTGAACCGCGGTTCGAATCCGCGAGATAAATGATTTCAAATCAGTCAAAAAGTCCAAGATTTTGAAGAAAACATAAACTCCGAATTAGTGTTTGAATTTATAGTTCATCTCAATATGGTTGCCTTACTATTTAAGCCAGAAACATGAGAAATTAATAATTTCGCTTCTTAGAAAAATACGCAGAATGTAATATTTCGACTTTTTTAAACATCAAGTAACATGTGCGTGGGTAAAGTTATTTGGTGTTGAAATTTAAAGAACTAGCTAGGATAAGATCCTTACTTTCACCAGGGTGGCGTAAAGATTGTAAGACTCAGAACAGAAAAATATTCGATATTTTTCCATTCTATTAGATTATTTTCTTTTCTTCTCTTATTGCTTTGAATTATTACTTGTCGAGTTGTATAATTAATAAACTTGACTTGTGTTAAAAAAGAAGAAAAAAGAATAGAAAAAAAATAACATTAATTGTATGGGCTTCGGCTATAGTTTTAGCCTGACGGACTGGTCCGGCGACAGGTGGCACACGCATGAATGAAGCTGTTGTTGTAGTAATGTGTCAAAAAGATAGCTGTGAAATACTGCATTGGACAGTGGATGCCAGCTTTGAGTTACCGTCCACAACCGGTGTGTTTTAACTGTTGTAATGACATTAATTGTAAATATATAAGTAGCATGGTATCGATGCAATCATTTTATGATGCTTTTAAGATTTTTTAAATTAGTAAAAATTGTTGTATAATTGTGTAGAACTTACCCACATATATATATATATATATAGTAATATTAAAGTTTCTACGTAATGCGTGTATGGTTGCATGCACGTGAGGCAGTAGAGAGATGAGGGGGTGACGTCATCACAATGATAGAAATAGCTCTCTTTTCTTCAACTTTTTAGTCACCCAATATCTTTTTCCTTATGCTGTGCGAGTCCCCCAAATGTCCACCCTCTCTTTCACCTTTGCACGGTTTTCCACTCCTAAGCTAATTACATCCTTACACGATATGTCTTTGGCACATCACCACAAAAAGCCATCAATCCTATTTGTGCCCCTTTTTCTCTTTCTAATTAGCCCAACAATTACCAAATTATTAACTTTCAATCAATTATTTTGTGGTTGATCTACAACATTTTTACAGTTCTATTTCAGATTATTACAATTTTTTTTCTTTTTTATGTGGACAATGAGTCTAAACCACTAATTTAATCTGCATCTACTGATTTGCTGCAGTATGGATTGGTTAATTAGCAATCTTGCTCACTAATTTGCATACTTTTATTACGTATTGAACTTTGCGGTTCATTATAATTAACAATATTGTTCGTGCGTGACTTGGCCGAAAGGTTAATGAGACTTATATAGCAACTTGCTAATATTCATTTTGAGATGTAGATTTTAAAGACACTTGTTAAATTTTTTTTTGGGAATTAAAAAAAAAAAAAAAAAAAAAAAAAAAACAGATAATGATAGATATAGCAAACTTCAAATTACTTACAGTCTTACAGTGAGGTTTTCATTCTTACTGTCAATATACATGTAAATGGTTCCTTCTCAAATGAAACCTTCAAGTGGTTTTCTATCAAAATTTTCCCGTCAAGTGCTAATTTACTTATCTTAGTATTTTTTTAATCTAATAATTACTTACTACTAGTTCTCTTAGTTTTTTATTATCATCATTCATTTATTATATATATATATATATATGTGTGTGTGTGTGTGTGTGTATTTTGATCTAATTCATTTTGTATATATTTTAAATTTATTCCTATTAAAATAATATTTTAATTTAGAAATTATCCCATTAAAATATTTTTCTTATAATTTTCTAAAATAGCATAAAAATATTTTTTATTACAATTTTTTAAAATATTCTTTATTAAATGTGACCTTCGTAATTTTTTCCTTCCCGTTGAAAGTTTTCCTTCTCAAATGTGTCGTAATTAACTTTTTTCTTTCTTATATGTACTTCTTTGTAGTTATATATATATATATATATATTATCCTTTGAATTTGAAACATTTCTTTAATTTCATCTCTCTTGCACTTTAAATTTTTTGAATTTTTTTTCCATGAGGAAAATTCTCAAACAAATTGAAATAACTAAAAACATAAAATGGAATATCATTTTTTGAAATTTTAAATTTTTGTAGGGTTTTCATATTTTTTAAATGTTTAAATTACGTACTTTTACATAACCATTTAAACGTAATTTTTACTTTTTGTTCTTTTTTTCATTCACAATTAAAGTGTGTGCTGGATTAAATTAAAATAAGCTTTTCAAATGTTAAAAAAGAAGAAAAAAGAATATAAAAAAATAACATTAATTGTATGGGCTTCGGCTATAGTTTTAGCCTGACGGACTGGTCCGGCGACAGGTGGCACACGCATGAATGAAGCTGTTGTTGTAGTAATGTGTCAAAAAGATAGCTGTGAAATACTGCATTGGACAGTGGATGCCAGCTTTGAGTTACCGTCCACAACCGGTGTGTTTTAACTGTTGTAATGACATTAATTGTAAATATATAAGTAGCATGGTATCGATGCAATCATTTTATGATGCTTTTAAGATTTTTTAAATTAGTAAAAATTGTTGTATAATTGTGTAGAACTTACCCACATATATATATATATATATAGTAATATTAAAGTTTCTACGTAATGCGTGTATGGTTGCATGCACGTGAGGCAGTAGAGAGATGAGGGGGTGACGTCATCACAATGATAGAAATAGCTCTCTTTTCTTCAACTTTTTAGTCACCCAATATCTTTTTCCTTATGCTGTGCGAGTCCCCCAAATGTCCACCCTCTCTTTCACCTTTGCACGGTTTTCCACTCCTAAGCTAATTACATCCTTACACGATATGTCTTTGGCACATCACCACAAAAAGCCATCAATCCTATTTGTGCCCCTTTTTCTCTTTCTAATTAGCCCAACAATTACCAAATTATTAACTTTCAATCAATTATTTTGTGGTTGATCTACAACATTTTTACAGTTCTATTTCAGATTATTACAATTTTTTTTCTTTTTTATTAGAAAAAAAAAAAAAAAAAAAAAAAAACAGATAATGATAGATATAGCAAACTTCAAATTACTTACAGTCTTACAGTGAGGTTTTCATTCTTACTGTCAATATACATGTAAATGGTTCCTTCTCAAATGAAACCTTCAAGTGGTTTTCTATCAAAATTTTCCCGTCAAGTGCTAATTTACTTATCTTAGTATTTTTTTAATCTAATAATTACTTACTACTAGTTCTCTTAGTTTTTTATTATCATCATTCATTTATTATATATATATATATATATGTGTGTGTGTGTGTGTGTGTATTTTGATCTAATTCATTTTGTATATATTTTAAATTTATTCCTATTAAAATAATATTTTAATTTAGAAATTATCCCATTAAAATATTTTTCTTATAATTTTCTAAAATAGCATAAAAATATTTTTTATTACAATTTTTTAAAATATTCTTTATTAAATGTGACCTTCGTAATTTTTTCCTTCCCGTTGAAAGTTTTCCTTCTCAAATGTGTCGTAATTAACTTTTTTCTTTCTTATATGTACTTCTTTGTAGTTATATATATATATATATATATTATCCTTTGAATTTGAAACATTTCTTTAATTTCATCTCTCTTGCACTTTAAATTTTTTGAATTTTTTTTCCATGAGGAAAATTCTCAAACAAATTGAAATAACTAAAAACATAAAATGGAATATCATTTTTTGAAATTTTAAATTTTTGTAGGGTTTTCATATTTTTTAAATGTTTAAATTACGTACTTTTACATAACCATTTAAACGTAATTTTTACTTTTTGTTCTTTTTTTCATTCACAATTAAAGTGTGTGCTGGATTAAATTAAAATAAGCTTTTCAAATTTTTAAAAATACCTTTCTAGTTGCTAAAAATATGTAGATAAATTGATAAGAAAAAGATTAAACTAAAAGGTATTATATATTGTAACTCGGTATCAAACTATTGGTTACCCGACAAATTAAATAAAAGGGTCATGTCTATGTGTAGTTTAGTTGGCACTATTAGTCACTTTCTACAGGAAATTATTCGTTAATTTTAGTGTCAGCTGTCAAGGACTAAAACTGATAACAATTAAAAGTTTAGGGACTAATATGTTAAATTTAAAATTTTAAAGAATAAAAAGTCAATATGCTCAAAAGTTCATGGATTAATAGTGCCAACAACCCTAATTTATAGTGTGTATATATAATATGCTCATATATATATATATATAGATATAGTTTACAATATTGCTGCGCAACAAAAATATATTAGTACTTATCTGGGATGAATTTTGGTGAATGCTATATGGCACATGCTATGTTGAATAATTGGCCGGATTGATTTATAAGTTTAAATAGTAATTCAATGCTATAAAACAAACGCATGGAATATTATTCCCTGCCACTCAAACACAATCTTTCAGCTGAGCAACAGCAAGACATTTTTTAGGACAAGGCTGAAGAGATATCTCACTACTGCTAAGTACATAGACAATATGTCAGACATGTTTGGTCGATCTTCTGCCCTTACCCTCTCAGACTCAGGAAGTGAGCCTCACTCATGGGCCCACCTGATGGGGAACCACTTGGGGATAAATCCTCATTGGGCATTTTAGCATTTTTCAAAGCAAATATATTAAGGCACAAGTAATAACAAAAAAAACAAAAACAAAATTGTTATAAAACATTATAAGATTTGTTTGAACTTCTTATTACTTTGATTGGTAAGTTTAGAAGACGTTCAGGATCACAGAAAACAACATTCTTCTGCCTCCCACTTATTATAATCTCTAACAAGATTACCCCAAAACTAAGCACACCCGAGAGAAATGTCCGTACATGGCATATTCAGGTGCCATATATAAGGTTATGTTTATTTAACTGATTTGAGTTTAAAATTTGAGTTTTATTACAGTAAAAAGCTCTTATAAATAGTCAAATCTAACTTTATTGTTACAGTAAAAAGCTCTTACATAAAGTCACATATCAACTCGAATTAAAAATTTGAATCAATGAACTAAACGAATCCTAAATATAACCATGGTTTTTGATGAATTAGTCAACTTTACGCAATAAGTAGAATAAAGATTGAAAAAAAAAAATTAGGTGGAGTCAGCTGGTGTGGACTTATCATAAGAGTACTACACAAAAACCAACAAACATTAGTAATTGAGTACGTCTAAACCTCTCGATTTACAGACGGTTATATGTTGTCAAAATGTGGAAATTTCAAAAGGATAAATATTAAGTAAAGTGTATGCATACAATTATATGAATACAAAACTGATAAACCACGACATTATCAACTCCTCCAGCAGGAAGATCACAATGTAAACCAATCCTTGCCCTCCCTTCTCAAGGACATCAAAAGGATGAGTTTTATTTCCACAATAAATTAGGTGATACCCCATTTCAGACTCGTTAGAGAACACGACATAAGCCGTACAAGATCAATTGCTCTGATGACATGTAATCTCATAAACACGTAAGTTGTATAAACGACGTCTCGTCGCCCACCGAATGAGTCTCAGAAAACGCGTAAACATCCTTGGTGGAAGAGGTGAAATATGCCTCGTGTTTGTCAGACACATAACTGATGTTGTAACTGCTTGTCAATTAGTTCTTAAAGGAAAAGAGGCACCGTTTCCCATCCCATGCCATGATCATGATCATGATCTCCTTTTCAAAAGGCAAGTAAATTAGAATCCCCGAGTTCATATATATGTATATACATATATATATATATGTATTTATGTATGCATATATATTACAAGATGAGATAACAAATCATTTGGAAAATTTTGGGGACAGACATCAAGATATTAAAAATTTTAGGAATCGCCGGCCAGAGAATTGAAATGACTCCCAACCCGCTCAGCTTCCACATAGAAACGCCAACAATTTTTAACAAACGACATTACACAGGCCAACTTAAAAAAAAAAGAAAAAAAGAAACAAACTGCAACCAGGACGAAAACTCTGGAAAACTGGGACCGGAGAAAACGAAGGACAATCAACATACATTGATCTACGATCATAGATCAAAGTTCTACACGGAACGGAATAAATTACAAAAAGACAACAATAATAAAACCACAAAAAAAAAAAAAAAAAGTTTACGAAAATAACAATTCCAACCTTATAACGGCAGATTACAATACAAACGACAAAAGGTAGACAATCCAGTGGAAATAGAAAACTATATGACTAAAACACAAACGGCAATGAACGAGATCAACAAAAATGTTAGACTGAAAAAGTCAATAAGCGGTCAGAGCATTAAAGGCAAAAAAAAAAAAAAAATGGAGAAGTTTGTGAGCGGCAACTAGGAGGGGACGGAAAAAAAGATATATACTGTTAAAGTAAAATTTCATCCAATATTTATCCAAGAGATTAATAATTTAGATTGAATAAGTAAATTATTTAAGAAAATTAGAGAAACACAAAAAACCTCAGAAAAAATAATAAAAACAAAGTCAACATAATCACAAGATAATTGTATTGAGAAATAAGTGCGTATTTTTTCCTCTCAAACTGAGGAGATTTATAGTACATTAAAAATTGAGGGTTTAATTCCTTACATTAATTCGAGAGTTTGTTCTCTCTTCAATACACTAAAAGGCTCTTCACCTTTTTTAGGTGTTACAAACAATTAATAAACGAATTAAACTTGAGTCATTAAATGCCTTTAATAGTCGACCGTTACTTGACATTGACGCTTGATAACTCTTGATCTTCTAACTTCTTCCCTATCCGAGCGTACGCTCAGGTAGTTATCCTAGCATACGCTTAGGTAGTTATTCTAGCGTACGCTCAAGCGGTTTCCTTAACGTATGCTCGAGTGGTTTTCTTAGCGTACGCTTGAGTATTATCCGAACGTGCGCTCAGGTCGTCTAAAAACTATTATTAGCTCTGAAAAATCCATCTAACATATACAAAAACAATTAACGATGCAAACACCATTTGGGAAACGACAACAATCGTAGGAGACAACGACAAACGTAAACGACGCTGGAAACAGTTACGATTGAAACAAAAATGTGAAATGATCAAATAGCACGTCAGAAACAAAAACGACAACGAGCAATAGGAACATGAAGACAAAGACACGTCGACAAGAAAACACTACAATTATATAAACTTAAAAATGAACTCAAAAACGACAACAACAACACAAAACACCAACACATTAATCGCAATTATTTACTAAGCAACTATTTTTATATATAAAAAAAGTATATTTGCCGGACGTGGCTAATTGTAATTCGCTGTGATCATGCAAGTTGGAAGGTAGTTGTACGTGCTGGCATAGCTGGATCTCAGAAAAAGTTGTGTAGCAGGAGTTGTGAACTGGTCATTACCGGTTGAAGTTAAACTATCGTCCAGTTTTATTGTAATGGCATTAGGGTGGATATGTTATGGAAGTCATTTTTATAGGAATTTTACTATTTATTTAATTCATAGAATTACAATTTATTGTCATCAAAGGATTATGTAACGGTTTTTTATTTATTAGTAACAGTTTTTTTTTTTTTTTTAGTTGAAGTAGCAGAATCTGTTGTGGATCGTATAGGGATTTAAACAGTGAAAAAATAGAACATTTATTTTATGATTTTTACCCTAATTTTGTTGGAAATTATGTATTTGTTGCTGCATATTCAACATTTCTTAATATTTAAATGGAAGGGAAAAAGAGATAAATACATTTTAGAATACATGAGTTTTGGATTTTTATCCTTTACACTTGATTAATATTCTTTAATCAAAGAATTATATTAATTAAAAAGGTATTAATTAAGAGTATAAGATGAAAATTTTAAAATAATACATTTAAAAAGTGAGTTCACTAATTTTCACTTAAATAGAAAGAAATTTTTCTTTAAAAAAAATGGAAAGGAAATTCATTTTTATATGGGCCATTTGAATGAAGCCCATAAAACCCCCAGGCCTACAAAGATGTGTTGTAAGAGCCTTATTTATTTATTTATTTATTAGCAAAAGGAAAAAAAGGGATTACGCTGAGAGTTGGTATGAACTTAAGATAAATTTTGATTTGGGTGATGTTTAGTTTATGAGTTTAAAATTATAGTTTATGATTTTAATTTTTAAAATTTAAATTTTTTATGAAAGAAAAATATTATAACATAACTAAGAACCATGATGATAAACTAGACAGAACATTTGAAACAAACGTCTAAAGTATTACATGAAACGTGTTGTGATTAGTGCAACTGTATATTGTCAAAGAAATCTGAATTAAAAAAAAATGTAATTTTTTTTATCACGTTAGTAGTCCTTGACAATTCTTGCAAGTTAATTTATTATGTACTATATTGCGTAATTCTTTTTTAAAGATTTCAAAATGTAGTGTAATATAGTGTATATTGTACAGTAACCCAACTTACTAGAATTGCTCAGTACTATTTGGTGAAAAAAAAAAATTTACATCATTTTTTTTGTTTTTTTTCCTTCCTTCCTAAGAAGAAAGTGAAATCTAAAAAAATAAAATTGTTCAAATTGGTGTTGTAAATTTCCTTCACATTGCTAAATGCCTGAATTTAAGAGATCACTTGAAAAAAGGAAAAAAAGAGTCTAAGAAGGGTGTTTAGATGTAACACATCGATGAATTAAATGAGATTAATTAAGATAATTAAGATTTATTAGTGTGTCTAATATGATTTAATTAAATAATTATGTTTATTAAATATTTTTGACGTGTAAATTTAAATATTTCCAAGAGGTTTAAATGTTGTTGGTATTTATATTTTCACCCCATAAGTGTGAGTAGACACATTTTCTAGTCTAAGTTCCTAAATATCTTTGATATTTGCCTTTTTTCTTTTTTCTTTTTCTTTCTTTTTCTTCTTTTCTTTTTCCTTTCCCCGTAACTCTCCCTCTCTCTCTGTTGTTCACTCTCACTCTTCCTCTCTCTCTCATTCCTCTTACTCTCTCTCTCCTCTAATTTGTCACCAAAACATCCGGATTTCGAACCAAAGAAGGATTTAAAGGAGTTTTCAACGTCAAGAGAATGACATAAGGTAAGATTTCTAAAAAAACTTCTTTTGAATCTCAAAATTTTCTATTAGGAAAACTAATTTTTAGTTCGAAATGGATTTTGATGGATTTTGGGTAAAATCCCGGTGAAAATTGGAGATTTTTTATTCTTTGGACTGGATTTGTCATTTGGAACCTGGATTTGGTAATTTTCCTTTGAAAAATCTCAGATTAAACTTCAAAAATCTCAGATTAAACTCAGATTTCCAAGTTTTTAAACTGATTCGGCAAGTTTTCTCGCCCTGCTGATCTCCACCGGCCAACCTACGCGGTCGACCAATTAGCACACCATCGACCGACCAGTGGTAATGCACCTCTCTATCACCGGTCGGTCGGTCGGTTGACAAAAGAAACAGGGCTAAGTTCTTTTGAAACCCTATTTTGGTCTCGATTTTCGAAGAGAATCCAAATTAGCTTCATTTGGGGACCTAAAGTAGATGGATTAGCATATCTAATCCATGTATTGAGATTAAAACCCTTGGATTGATGATTTGAAACATGAAATGATTTATGAACTTAGAATTTGATTAAGGCACACTAATAGGAAATCGAGGTGTATAATTGAGATTTATTTGCTTTAGGAATGAGAATTGAATCCTAAAGCGCTGTTTTGTGTAACTGCTAAATGAGGAATCGAATTGAAGGCTTTGAGGAAGGGAAAGCCAGAATAGTGCAACGCTAGCCACAGGTTTGGTGCTTGAGAGGTAGGATTTCTTGTCATTTTTTTTGATAGCCTATTTTAAAGAGTTTTGGCTTTGCAAAGGTTTTAAAGAAAGGACATGTTTGTGAAAGAAAAATATTTTAACACAATAGCTTAATTCTAGCTATTGAAATTATAATGAACTATTTCAGAATTTTAATGAATGATTTCTTAAGATAAGAGATATTGCGAACTGGTAAACCTGCTGTGGCCTATATAGGATATGAAGATCGTATTCTTGGGGGTAGAACCCGAAACCCGGATCGGGCCACTACGGTGGTGATAAGGCTTGTGCTTGTGGTTGTGTAAGTAATTTATCAGAGGATGAATTACTTGCTGATGCCTGTAATATGGAATTTTGAGTTTATATTTCCTTTCAGAAAAAGGATGTGAGGTTCCGGTTGTTGTGTTGGAACTTGATATCTTTATTTACTTGTCTAATTATTTATTTACTTGCTTACTCAATTATTTACTTGTTTATAAAAATTTATTTCAAATTACATCCTAGCCTTTCGCTCACGTTTTATTTGTTTCTATATATATTAAACCCCTTCCAGGCGACACTAGGAGCATCGCAGAGTAGTTGAATAAACTGCTACCGTCCGATACAGTGAGGATAGTGTACATCATCCTTGTGTATAAATGTAAGGATTGTTAAATTCAGAAACCATAAACCTTAAGTTTCTAGATTGTGGTTGATATCTGTAATGTTATTTACATATCTATGTATATACAATATTGTATATCTTGTGGGTGGACTCTGAATGATGCCAGATGCTCAGTTTCTAAACCTCTTTTATCAGAAAGTGTGAAAGCCCCAATCACTTTATTGTGATTTAATTTCAGCAAAACGTGGGGCTTGTTTGAAAATTTCTTTAATAGTTTACTTTTGATTTTGATTATTATGTTTCTCAATGTTTAATTACTTTTATAATCATGTTTAACTTCTAAACGAGCATTCACGTCACTAACCCATGTTTTGGGGTGTGACATTAAATGTTGGTATAGTCCATCACAAATTTAGACATTACATGGGATTCTAAAGATAATTTGGTTATTTTAATAAAATTAAATTAGAAAAGCTAAAAAAAAAGGAATACTTTTTGAATTTTAAAAAACCTAAGGATAAAAATTGCATTTAGGTAAAACTAAGGGATACTTTTTGAATTTTCTCTTTAAAATTGCATTGTGAGAAAGGAATTCTTTTTTCTTTTGAGACTCTCTCCGGTAGGACCTTCCTATTAGTATAGTTAATTTATGATCATTAGATATAATTAAAATCACATCAAATTAAAAAATTATATAGAATAGACCATTTTTAAAATTTGACGGTTAAAAATAGAGCACTACTAGTAGTTTATTTTCTCTAGTCCTAACAGACTCCCTTTTTCTTTTTCGACGGTGGTTAAAAAATAATTCTCATTTTACACAAAATCATTCATTCAACCACAAAATAAATATTCGAGTGGGTGACCATCATGTGTTGAGAATACTACTGGATGACCGATGAGCAGCGGGAAGCTAGTGTGATGAAGGGATATTCATTCCAAGCTAAAAATTTATGATTTAAAAAAAAGGAAAAAAATTTAATTAATGTATAGTTAATACTAAAAATGTTTGTTTTAATTAGCATTGTCAATAATTGTGCCTTGCAACAATGGGTTGCCTGACACAAGCGATACTTCATGAATAGCTACTCGTTTACGATATAAAAGAATAAAATAAAATTTTTTTAGATGTATTTAGAGTGGAGAAGGCTATTTTGCTCCATCATTAGAGGAACTGTGTTTTGATTGTTGAATTAATTTTTTAAGGTTTGATCTACAGTAAAAGTAATTATGTGTCACACGCTTTAAATTTTTAATGCAGACGTGTACAGATTTAACCGTTAAAAAACTAATCTAATTGTTAAAAATTAACAATTCAACCGATAAAATAAAATAATCATCTCCGTCATAAACGTTCCTTATTTTTTTCAATGTGTAGGTACCCCATGAATAGAATAGATGTGGTTCCCCTAGATTAATGCATAAATCATGTGCAATATCTTTTTGTATAATTGTTGTTTATGTTGTAATGTGCTTGTATTTTATTTGAATCGAATTGGTTTTGTAACATTAGAAACGTGTTATATGTGATGACTACCAGCAAGAAATTACTATCACTTAGAGACAATCTTTGACCGTCAATCATAATCTGCCAGATTATGTTCAATAATCTATCAGATTATACCACCAAGAAATTACTAGCACTTAGAGACAATCTTTGACCGTCGATCATAATTTGTCAGATTATGTTCAATAATCTGTCAGATTATGTTTTTTATTTTTAAGCAAAAAAGAACATGTTGCATCCAGCTCCGGTAATCTGTCAGATTATTTTTTTTTATATTTTCAATCAAAAAATGAGCTGTTGTCTCTAGCTCCGGCATTGGTCACCAGCGCTAGCCATAATCCGTCAAATTATGTTTCATTACTTACTATATGAGTTTTTTATTTTGACAAAATAAATGATAGGTCGTATCCGGCTCCGTTGTTCGTTCGCCAATCGTTGGCTATAATCTAGCATATTACGTTTCATATTCTGCCAGATTATTTTTTTATTTTCAACTAAAAAATGACAGGTTGTCTCTCTCTGACTCTAGCGTCGGTTGTTGGTCGCCAGCCATAATCTAGCAAATTATGTTTCATAATTTGTCAAAATATTTTTTTAATAAATTATATTTCATAATTTGTTAGGTTATATGGACATAGATTTGTTTATTTATTTATTTTTTGTTCTGAACGCATAAGAAAAAAAATTATTTCAATTAGAGTTGAAATGAAAAAATTATATGGCATTTTAAAAGTAAGTTTCTTATAGACATAATAGAATGAGAAAAGGGCAAAAAAAAAAAAAAAATGTAGCCATCCGTAACCAGATATCCAACTGCACAGATTCCCATTTTATTTCACCAGCTTATAACGCATGGTGGTTTCAATTCGACAAAATAGATTGGGCGGACCAAAGACTCAGTCTATATATATTTACTAATCATCTGTAAGATAGCTTAAACATTATCACATTAAGATTGAATAAAAAAACATGCATTTTTTTGCCCTTTCCCCTTAGCAAAATCTGTGCCCATTTGATCAGAAAAAAAAAAAAAAAAATCTGTGCCCATTTGTAATTTTGTACGTCAAGGTAAATGACGTCATGAAACAAAAAATCATTTAGGTGGAGTTGGGTCGGGTCCCGAGTCCAATAAACGTTAAGGCCCGGCCCAAATTTAACAAGAAGGGCAGTAGTGTAGACTGTCTAGTATTCCCGCTCGGTTTTTAAATGCCGCCCTTTTTTATATCTACTTTTTCGTCTCTCTTTTCAGTCAGACAAAATATAAATAAAATAAAAGAAAAAAATTAAGTGGCATTTTTTCTCGTCAAGTAGTTGAAGATGCAGAGAGAGACTTGTACTATATTTGGGATTAGGGATTCAGGCAATGGATTCACCTGAAACTGCTAAAATCACCTCCTCCCATGGCTTAGATTCTCCACCCGTTCAAGTAATTAAATTTATCTTGATTTTTTTTTTTTTTGTGGATTATGTGTATTATGTGCATTTTCTTCGGAAAAGAGGACAATCTAAGTTGGAAATAAGTCCTCCTAAGTTGAATATTTTTCATTTGTAATTATATGTTTGGTGTTGTGGGATTTAATGTTGGTTTGGCAGGTTTTTTGTGGATTATGTGTATTATGTGCTAGGATGTTTATGCATTGCGCTTTTATCATGTAATTTATAGCTAATTTCGAGGAAGTAGTCCTTTTGTGAAGAGCTTCAGTTGTTTGCTTTTATTTGATTTTTTGTTTGGTTCTCTTAACAATTGAACAATTTGGCCTTTTTCTGAGCTTTATCGTTTTTTTTTTTTTTTTTTGTCATAAACATGTTTATCATATCTACTTTGCTAGTTCGCCTTTGCAAGTGATCTCAGCAATGACTCTACCATATGGATTAGCTGACCAGAATTTATACATTGAACTTCGATTCGTAAAGGCGGATCACAACTAGTGGATAATATTTTAAGTTTCACTCTCATTTCTAATGAACAAGGGAAATCAGCATTTTGGAGACCATTGTCTTTATTAGTCAGGAAAATGGCTTTTGCATTGTCGAGCTTGATACTGATGTTTATGAAATGGGTATCTTGTTCTCAATATGAAGAAACGGACCTCTTATTACATTAGTTAATTTAATTTCAGGACTCCCCTGTTTTCAATTTCATAAGCAACCTATCACCAATAAAGCTCGTGAAGAGTAGTGCACACGCGGTACAAGTGTTATCTGGACTTAGTTCTCCTCCTATTGTGTTCAAAACACCACGTACAAAACAACCCAGTGAGACAAATGTCTTGAAAAGGTTTGAATTTCAGATTGGTGTTTGTGATTTTTTGTGCCTTCCCAGTCTATATCATTTGAATTTACAATTTCTTCTTAGGTCCCAATCCCTGCAATTGTCTATTGCTGAAGCACCTCAAAATATCAACAGAGGCAAGGACGGTGTTGATGGCTCGGTTGATTCTGAGCAGTTCGTAACTGTATGTCAAAATGGATTGATTGCTGATACCCAGAAGGATTGTAATGTGGATGAGTTTTTCGAAACTCATCCTTCCAGCTCATCAGGATGTGTTGATGAATTCTTGGCTGACCCTGGAGGGGCAGATTGGGGGAATTCTGTTTATTCAGATACTCCAGGTTCGAAAAATCCTAATAATGCATCCAAATTCTCCCAAGGTTGTTCGAAGGAAACTATGCTAGAGCTTGATGACAGAAATGGTGTTGGGAGGGATGTGGGAACGGGGCAAGCTGAAACAGACATCCATGGAGAGCCAAAAGTTGATGCTAAATCAGTTGGAATCGTAGAGAAGGAAAGGGATGGCGAGTGGTCATCTTATGAGTGTCTAAATATCAAGACCAATTTGCACGTAGGCCCTGTAGAAGATTGTCAAAATTCACCAGCTCAGGTTCAGGTAACCATACTCTCTTTCCTTATTCAAATGGGAAAATTTTGGAATTGAACCACTCGATTTAGTGTGCAAAATGCATCTCTACACTCTCCATTTCTGTGTAAGTAAAATGTCCTTAAGTTGCAGGGTATAGAACGTGGGCATCAGAATGATTTTGAGGGTACTTCCCAACCTTCAGCAGAACCATTTCATGTTCAGATATGCGAAGATCATCGTGAGCATGTTGGCGAGTACTCAGATGGATTGGGTGAAAACATTATGCTTCATGGTCACCAGGTAAAAATAATTATAAATGAATTCTATCCACCTAGTCTTGTTTATGTATTCATTGTTTATGTGTTTCTAATTTTATTCTAGCTACTTATAATTCAATTATGCGGATATCTAAAATATTTGGAAATCGTTTTCCCATAGTGGAGAAAGGAAACTGGGGGCTCAATGAATATTCATATAGTGGTGATGTGGTGTAATAAGATTAGTCCAAATTCCTTTATTAAAAAAATAAAAGAAGAAGTTCACTTGGTGTTTGTGTATCTATGTTTTAGGTTTCAACAGTCTTTGATCCTAGTAGTAGAAAATTAATTGCAAATGTGCAAGTTAAGCTTCAGGTGTCGAGCTTTAACAGTAAATATTGGAATGATAAGTACACAGGAAGCTTGGAAGGGTTTTGTAAATTTTATTAATTTATTTGATACATCCCAAGTTCTCTGATAAGTGCTTTTGCATGTATAGGGAGGAGAGATAAATATTGTGTTTGCACACACATACTCTGTGGGTACTAACTAGGGGTGGACTTCTGAAGGTATTTTAGGAGAGAATTGAGCACTTTTATTTCTCTTCTAATTCTTAATAAACCGGCCTCCTTATATAGATGAGCCAGAGAATAGCAAAATAAAGAAAGTAAAACAAATAAATAAACAAATCAAAATAAACGGAAACTGCCTAATATTCGAATCCCTTGACTTTAGCTATCAATCCTCATCATTCCTCTATATTTGGACAGAATTAGGACAGCTATACATTCCTAATTTACCGACACCCCCTCTCAAGTTGGTGCATAGATGTTTATCATGCCCAACTTGCTTACAAAGAACTCAAAATTTTGTCTAAGTAGACTTTTGGTGAAGACATCGGCAATTTGCTGAGTTGGGCAGGAAAGGTATGTAGATAACTCCATTTTCCAGTTTCTCCTTAATAAAGTGTCTATCAATCTCCACGTGCTTCGTTCGATCATGCTGTACTGGATTATTCGCAATACTAATTGCTGTCTTATTATCACAAAATAGCTTCATTGGTAGCTCCACCGGTTGGTTCAGTTCTTCTAGGATTCTCTTTAGCCAAAGAATCTCACAAATTCCTAGGGCCATCCCCCTATATTCGGCTTCAGCACTACTCCTAGCCAAAACACTTTGCTTCTTACTCCTCCATGTCACTAAGGTTCCCCATAGAAAAGTACAATAACCTGAGGTAGATCTCCTGTTCGTCACAGATCCTGCCCAGTCTGCATCAGTGTAGACTTCAATCTTTCGTTGATCACTTTTCTTAAACAGTAATCCTTTTCCTGGAGTCCCCTTCAAGTATCTTAGAATTCTATAGACTGCTTCCAAGTGTTCTTCATAGGGAGAATGCATGAATTGATTCACCATACTGACTGCAAAAGAAATATTTGGTCGAGTATGAGACAGATAAATTAACTTCCCTACCAAACGTTGGTATCGACCGGTGTCTACAGGAACTCCTTCTTTAACTTCTCCAAGCTTCGAGTTAAACGCCATAGGAGTATCTGATGGTTTACACCCACTCATTCTTGTTTCTTCCAATAGGTCTAGGATATACTTCCGTTGGGAAACTACTATACCTTTCTTAGACCTAGCAATTTCCAGTCCAAGGAAGTATCTAAGAGGTCTTAGATCCTTCGTCTCAAATTCGGTGGCAAGGCTCTTTTTTAGTTTACAGATTTCCTCGAGGTCATCACCAGTGAGAATAATGTCATCTACATAGACAATTAAAACTGCAATTCTACCTTTAGCAGAGACCTTCACGAACATGGTATGATCAGCTTGCCCCTATAAGAACCCTTGAGTTTTTACAAACCTCGTAAATCTATCGAACCATGCCTTTGGGGACCGTTTGAGTCCATATAGTGACCTCCTCAACCTGCAACATTTCTTCCCAAAGCTCTCAACAAAACCCGGGGGGAGCTTCCATGTAGACTTCCTCTTCTAGATCTCTATTTAGGAAAGCATTCTTGATAACCAGTTGATGTAGAGACCAGTCTAGGTTAACTGCAATTGAAAGCAACACTCTCACAGTATTTAGTTTGGCAATTGGTGAAAAAGTTTCAGAATAGTCGATGCCATAAGTCTGTGTAAACCCCATGGCGACCAATCGTGCCTTGTATCTTTCAAGTGACCCATCAGAATTGTACTTCACAGTAAACACCCACTTACATCCAACTAGTGTCTTTCTTTCTGGAAGGTCCACTTTCTCCCATGTCCTATTTTTCTCAAGAGCTCTCATCTCCTCAAGGACCGCCTCCCTCCATTCAGGAACACCTAGAGCCTCCTGTATATTCTTAGGAACAACAACACAAGACACTTTGGAAGTAAAAGCACGGAATGATGGAGACAGACTCTGATAGGACATATAATTATACAACGGGTATTTGGTACACGTTCTAGTTCCCTTCCTAATAGCAATAGGAAATCTAGATTTTCATCAGACTCTGATATGATAGCTGGTTCAGAAGACTCAGACTCAAAAGGACTTGACTCAGACTGAGAATTACCTGATTGACCTTCAATCTCAGGATTTGCCCTTGGGTTAGTTTCTTGATTATGCTGTAAGTTGTTGGTCTTTTTCTGTCGTTCCGGATACTTCCTTGAATAGACCATCCCTTTATAACGGTTACCACCTTGCCTTGCACACATCTCAATCCCTTCTTGGGTTTGATTTTCTGAAGGCACAAAAGAACAATCCCTGTTTCCATTATTTGAGACATCACACGTTTTTGAGATAGAATCATAAAGTGTATCTTTACCATTCTCAGGTTCATTGTTATGAGCATTAGCATTAGATAAAAAATCATCTAATAACCAACCAAAGGTGGAATCCGAATCTTCCCTAGATGATCCCCTTGAAGATGAGGCATGTTGAAAAATGGTTTATCTTCAAAGAAGGTTACATCCATAGAAATGAAAAATTTTTGGGATATGGGATCAAAACACTTGTATCCTTTATGAGTTGAAGGGTAACCAACAAAGGCACATTTTTTTGCTCTAGGATCAAGTTTTCCGCAATTATTATCATGGACATGGACGAATGCTGTGCACCCAAACACTCTAAGTGGGAGATCATAGGATAGCCGAGAGGAAGGAAAGCACGTCTTAAAGTAATTCAAAGGGGTTTCAAACTTTAAAACTTTTGAAGGCATCCGATTGATCAGATATGTAGTTGTAAGAATAGCCTCACCCCATAAGTATTTAGGAACCTTTGTGGAAAACATTAAAGACCGTGCAATCTCTAAAAGATGTTTATTTTTCCTCTCTACTACCCTATTTTGTTGGGGAGTATTATTGCATGAACTTTGGTGGACAATACCTTTCTCAACAAAAAAACCTCCTAAGATCTAGTTGAAATACTCTTTACCATTGTCACTTCTAAAAATCTTAATTTGGGTTTGAAATTGGGTTTGAATCATTTTGTAAAAAGATTTGAACACATTTTCAGCATCGGATTTTTCGTTAAGAAGAAATACCCATGTAACCCGAGTATGATCATCAATGAAGGTTATGAACCACCTTTTTTCCAGTTTTCGTTCTAATTCTTGAAGGCCCCCACACATCACTATGAATCATAGTGAATGGTTCTGTGGCCTTATAAGGTTGTGCTGGAAAGGATACTCTGCGATGTTTGGCAATTTCACAAATTTCACACTGAAAAAAAGATGAATTTTTATTCATAAAAAGTTTAGGAAACAGATGTCTCATATAATAGAAACTTGGATGTCCTAATCTAAAATGCCATAACAGAATTTCATTCTCTCTAAGAATTGAAATAGAATTGAGACAAGTCTTCTGGGACTGCCTGTTCAAGTCATATCCATCTTCGAAGAAATAGAGACCTCCAACTTGCCTAGCATTGCCAATTATCTTCCCCGTAGTCAAATCCTGAAATTTACATCCAAATGAAGAAAAATTAGCAAGACAGTTTTGATCCATTGTTAGTTTACTGACTAACAGGTTACAAGATAACTTGGGAACATGAAGAACATTATGGAGTGTGAAACAGGGAGAAATCACAATTGATCCTTTCCTGGCTACGGCAGAGAAAGAACCATCTGCGATTTTTACTTTTTGATTTCCTGCACACGGACTGTACGATGAGAACATTTTAGAGAAACCGGTTATATGATCTGTTGCACCAGAGTCAATTATCCACAAATCATTTGAATTGATACTAAAACAAGACGCGACTAGAAGACTACCTTTCTGAACCAGAGAACAAGAAGGATTGGAATTAAGGACACTTTGGGATTGAAGAAGTTTACAGATTTGCTCTAACTGTTCCTTTGTGAATGGCTGCGTTCCAGAGGTAGTTTCAAGCCCTGATTCGGCTGTATTGGCATGGAAACCATGCTCATCTCCCGGTGGTTTCTTCTTCCATTTGTTCGGCTTTCCATGAATTTTCCAACACGTCTCTCGAGTGTGCCATGGCCGCTTACAGTGATCACACCAAGGCCTTGTTTTGCCATTCTTCTTGTCTCCATCAGCCTCAACTTCTCGGGACAGGAGTGCTGATTTTTCTTCCTCTGGTTTGGGTTTCCCAATCATCACCTTCCGCCTCATCTCTTCTCTCCTTACTTCAGAGAAAACTGCACGGATAGAGGGCAGTGGTTTTCTTCCCAATATTCGGCCTCTAACTTCGTCAAGTTCTTGATTCAAACCTGCCAAGAAAACATAAACACGATCGTTTTCTTTCCTTTTTTTGTGTCGGATACTGTCATCAGGACACTCCCAATCATCTTCATAGCAAAGATCCAATTCCTGCCACAAGGATACAAGTTCATTATAAAACATAGTAACATTCCGGTCTCCTTGTTTGGCTTTCCACAATTTTGTTTTCAGTTCAAAAATTTGAGAAGAATTTTCGATGTCGGAATACATCTCACGAACTGCATCCCACACATCTTTGGCTGTCGGCAGAAACATGTGTGGTTTTCCAATGGCTGGCTCCATTGAATTGATTAACCACTCAGTGACTAGAGAGTTTTCTGACCTCCATGACGCCATCTTCGGATCTCCTGCAGCCGGCTTGTTTCTCCAGTCAAATGGCCAAGCTTCCCTCTGCCGCCAAGCTTCCCTCTGCCATCAATCGCCAATTTCACGGATTGAGCCCATTCCAGATAGTTTTGACCATTCAGCCTATGGTTTGTTAGTTGGAAAGGTATATTCGAACCCAGAAAATTTTCACCACTGCTGGTTGTTCCTCCGCTGCTGGCTGTAACTCCTCCACCGGGCACCGGAACTGTGTTCTATGACTGTGCATCTTCAGCCGCAGCACCACTTGAACCAGTCATCGCCCGCTTGTAATTCATCTAGGGCAGAATAATTTTTAGAGCTGTGGCTTTGATACCATGAAGGTATTTTAGGAGAGAATTGAGCACTTTTATTTCTCTTCTAATTCTTACATAAACCGGCCTCCTTATATATAGATGAGCCAGAGAATAGCAAAATAAGGAAAGTACAACAAATAAGTAAACAAATCAAAATAAACGGAAACTGCCTAATATTCTAATCCCTTGACTTTAGCTATCAATCCTCATCATTCCTCTATATTTGGACAGAATTAGGATAACTATACATTCCTAATTTACCGACAACTTCTTTCAACAAAAATATATAAATAAATAAATAAAAATAAAAAATAGGGGTGGATTTCTTGATATCCATCCCACATTATTGCATGCCCTACAAAGATATTTCAAGATTTAGTGAGACATTAGGTGGTGAAGGTCAACGTAGTTTTTTAATCTTATTTTTCTTCAACGCCTGGTTTTCTTGTAAGATACCCGAGGCAAATGATACTGAAATGTGCTAATGTTCCTCTCTACTTGCTGTGTTTGCTTGAGGTATTCCTTCATTTTAACGCTAGCATGGAATTCCTCTTCTTTGGTTGTTTTACCTAGAGTTTGATTATGATAGAGCAAGTGTGGGGCTGGTGCCTTTATTAAATTGCAAGAATGTTGCTTGTTGACGATAGGGCATTGAAAACCAACGTGGCATGCTTAGACGTTGTCTGCAGTTTGAAGAAGCTCCTCCGCGTACTACTGGATACAGTGACAGTCCTCTGAATCTTGCAAATACTGTTAAGAGTTTAAAACTATCCACCTCTGGTCATGTGGAATTAAAAGAAACTAGTGAGAGACTCATGGTTAACTCGCTCCAATCCGCTGCTCCCTCACTGCATCCTCGATCTTCTGAAAAATTTCCAATGGTTTCTAAGCCATTAGGTATTGGCTTGCATCTAAACAGCATTATTAATGTTGCATGCACTGCAACTGCAGGCGAAAAGTCCACAGATCATCACATATGCGTACGAGTAATGAAGTCAGGCACGGCGAGCAATAATTTGGTGGGGAACACAAAGAGTTGCCCAATGAAATTACGTGCAGTTGAGAAAGATTCAGCTAGTGATGAAGAGATAATATCCGTAACTAAAGCTTCAATTGTTCCAAGTTCTGTCACTAATGAGTTTCATCATACTGCGGAAGATCATGATGCTGCTCCAGATGAGAATGGGAAATCCAACTCTCACAATGCTGACAATTTTGAGGAACATGACCAGCCAAGCCCCAGAAAGAAAAGGTTAATTGCCATATTCATAATCCATAGTGTTTGATTTTCTTCATTTGGTATCCCTTTTTTCTGACCGCTGGTTTGGTTATGTTCTCAGGAAGAAAACAAGCACCGGTGGTGGTGATGGGTGCAACCGTTGCAATTGTAAGAAAACCAAATGCTTGAAACTGTACGTAGATCTTTGCCTCTTCTAATTCACATTTTTATATTTGTTTTGTTGCTTCATACATTATTTATTTTTTTCGTTGGCAGTTATTGTGATTGTTTTGCTGCTGGAATCTACTGCTCGGATCCTTGTTCTTGTCAAGGATGCTTTAACAGACCTGAATATGAAAAGACTGTTATCGAGACAAGAGAACAGATTGAATCACGTAATCCCCTCGCATTTGCTCCTAAGATTGTACAACGCATCCCTGAGCTTCCACCAAATCATGGGGTACTCACTACTGTGCCTTTTCAGCTTGGTGTTATTAGCATTCTTTTTTGTCAGCTATCAGATGATGGTATTTGTTTTAAACAGGAAGATGGATATCGGTCAACACCATCCTCGGCAAGACATAAGAAGGGTTGTAATTGCAAAAAGTCAATGTGCCTAAAAAAATATTGTGAATGCTATCAGGTCAGAATTTAGTTGCTACATTATCTATTTCCTATTACCTTGTTTTTTCCTTTTTTTTTTTTAATGTTTTAAGATCATCCTAATTGCTTTTGTTGAAGGCAAATGTTGGGTGCTCCAGTGGGTGTCGTTGTGAGGGATGTAAAAATGTTTATGGCAGAAAGGAAGGTAGTAGTCTAAGCTATATGTTCGTCTCCCTCTCCCTATTACATGTAAAAAATTTTGTTGCTTCACCCTATTAGTTCATATACGAGTAAATATTTTTCTTATTTTCCATGTAGTTTTCTTCTTTAGAAAGCTTTTGTTTTCATTAAATCTAAGTTGACTATGTAACTAATTAAAAAAAAAAAAATGCATTTTACATTAAATCTAAGTTGACTACTTAACTAATTAGAGAAAATGTATGGATGCCTAAAAAATCAGTGAACAATGTCACTTTAAAAGAGATTGTTGCTGTCATTGCAGAATATGCTGCAATGGAGCATGGGGTAACAAGAGAAATGGTGGGCAACAGAAAATTGGAAAGCACATTTGATAAGGAGTTGGAGATCGTAGGAACCAAAAGAGATCTTTTATGTACTGAATCAATTAACCCGCACAACCTAACACCATTGACACCATCATTCCAGTACTCAGAGTAAGATTATTTTTATTAGACGCTCAGCCTGAATATGAATATTGTTTATAGTGTTGTAAATACTAAATTATGTAATCATTAATTTTCTATTCCTTTATTCTCTTCATAGCCATGGAAAGGATGCACCAAAATCCCGGTTTATTTCTAGAAGGTACCTTCCGTCACCTGATTCTGCCATTTTATCATCTAATGAAAAAACAAAATCTCCTCCGAGAGATTTGGAGAAGAGTGACGTTCTTTTGGAAGTAAGTGAAGAATTACCAGATGAGGGTTCTTATGAATGGCAAGTGGATTATAACGTGGGAATAGCAGACTCATCTTCATCGAGAAATGATTCAGTCCCCAGTGTGCCACATCTCACTCAACACCCAGATACTTCAGTGCCAATGGCTTCTGCAACTTCATTTAGAAGGGACTACAGAAATCTTTCACAAAACCAACTCTGCCCTGGAAGTGCCCGTCTCTTGTCAAATTCCATGCGTAGGCACGGTTCACCGCTTGCTCCAATGACTAGGTTGTGTGAGGCAACAAAGTCTCGACAAGGGCTTGATTCTGGCAGTGTGCAACTTGTTGACATTTTGGAAGATGAAACGCCTGTAAAAGTAAGTTCTCCAAATAAGAAGCGGGTTTCTCCACCTCACAGCCACATTTTCGAGCTCGGTTCAGGCTCTTCAGGGAAACTGAAAAGTGGGCGCAAGTTTATATTAAAGTCCGTGCCTTCCTTTCCTCCTCTTACTCCTTGCATTGATTCCAAAGGAAGTACTTCTGAGAACACACACAAGCTTCAAGGTGATAGTGTCAAAAGCCAAAATGTTACCGTCAATCCTTGATTCTGATGTGAGTTCCTTGTCATTTTTCAAACCTCTGTTTATCATTTGTATTATTCATAATGATAACTCTTAACAGACAATTGTCTGGTTTCAGCATCCTTTTCACTGAGGGACTTTCACTTTCAGCAACCATTATCGTGTACATTAAATAAAACTTGTTACAGCTATGGACGTCTTTGAGGATCTTCTAATACTCATGTGTATGTGTATGCCACCAACCTACACGTGTGTATGAAGATAAAATTCCATAAACATGTTGACAATTTGTTATTTCTGTTAAATAGGTCTCGAGGGGCCACACGTGCGAAAATCATCTCAGAAAATTGGAAAAGCTACAATGTTCCTGCATCTTTTCTAGTCACATTCTAGTTTATAGTTCCTAGTTTTATTGTTGGTTTTTCTTATTGAAAAATTTCAATTAAATTGAATGTCAGATTTCCCTATCCCTAGTTGCGAGGACAACTAATATTGCCTCAACTTACTCGGCAGAAAATAAGAAATTTTGATATATCTAAATGCATATTTGGACCATGCTGATTATTAAATTTGCCTTCAATTTTGTTATTACACTCCATTATTTGAGTTTTTTTTTTTTTTTTTTTTTTTTTTTTTTTTTTTTTTCCTTTTTTTTTTTTGTGTTTTTTTTTTTTTTTTTTTTTTTTTTTTTTTTGTATTTCCATGCTCTATTGTCGAGTTTGTCATTTAATGGAGTTTTGTATTAGAAGAATTTAGGAGAATTACTCAAGCATGGGACCGACAAGGAAAGCGAAATAGTGAGTTAGATATTGGGCTATACTTGTTGACTCCAAGGTTGCTTGTTGATTCAAATGTTTATTTATTTATTTATGGATACCTCTTGAACTTTTTAAATTTGACAATTTAGTTATTCTTTTTTTTTTCTTAACAATTGACCCTTTAACTTTTAAATTTTTGCAATTAAACCCTAATTAGAAATGAGGCCTTTTCTTTTGACGATTTTGATCGTATGACGTGCATGTGAGCATTTATAGAGGGTAATGAAACTCACTTCTCATCTTATTTGTTCGATTCAAAGTTGTTTAATGTGTTTGAATATAATTAGATGTGATAAATAACTCTTAATTTTTAAGGGTTATTATCCTCAATAGACTCTATAAGAGTGAAAAATGACTTTTGTTACTCTCAACAGATGCTCACATTCACTTCATGTGATTAGTTTGTCAAAAAAGTAAATGTTATTTTCAATTGAATCTTAATTGTAAAAATTTTTAAGTTGGAGTCAATTGTCAAGAAAAAAGAATAAGAACTAAATTATCAAATTCAAAAAGTTTAAGAAGTATCCGTAAAAAAAGTCATTTTTTTAATAGAAAAAAAGCCAACAGTTGAATAGTCAAAGCTCCTGTTTGGTTTATTAATTTGAATTTTGTTAGTTTGAACTTTTTAATTTGAACAGAAAAATTCAAATTGTGTGGTTTAAATTGTAGTTTGAAATGATGTTTAGATGTGTAGTTAAAGTTTTAATTTGAACAGTGAATAAAATTTGAATTTGTGTTTGGTAAGTGTAAAAAGCAGAAATAATGGACACTTTTTATTGTTTAAAAATGATTTGAGCGGTTGAACTTGAAGGGTAGCTAAATTCTACGTTAGGCCGTTTAACTCAAATATGCTTATCAAACGTCAGTTCAAACTGTGCTTACTGTTCAAACTAAATTAAACTAAACTAAACTAGTAAAACAAACAGAGCCTTTAAGTCTTTGGTTTTGATTCATTAAAAAAAAAAAATCTCTGGTCTTTTAAGTAAAATAACCAGCAGTCAGAAGAAAGATATGAAGTTTGAGGTCTTGGCACTTGCTATTCAATGAAAAAGATACCAAAATTCGTTGTATACCCCATGTGAACACCAAATTATCTGATATTCGAAATCTGAAATAACATATTACAAGGTAAAACTTATTATTATTGGAACAACAAAATTTAGTAGATGTGAAGAGAGAGAGAGAGAGAGAGAGAGAGAGACGGTAGAAGAGATGAGACGGCTTTATACAAGCTCAAGCCATGCTGCTACATTTCACTATGCCGCAATACCCATATCCATATCTATTATATAGTCTCGTATAGTTATGCTAACCGTTAAAGATCATCTTTTTCTTCTAGTAAGCTCGGGACCCCTCAAGCCCCAAAGTTACTGTTAGCCAATTACAAACTTCGTCAGTCTCCTCAGGGATTGTGTAGTGTCCCATCCTGCATTTTGGAATCAAACTTTGAGCATGACATTGCAACTGAGGAACAAATAGCCAAATATTAAAGAGTATTTTGAAGGCGGAGAAATCATGGACTTACGCGTTGTAGGTTCTAAACGTTAGATTTCGAAATCCTGCCGAGGACAAGGCCTGAGCAGATTTCTGTCCGAGCTGATAGGCGACCACATCATCAACTGAAAGAATTATACAAATTAGTTGAAGGCAATGAATTCAAGTACGAGTTCATCTTAGAACAGGGCCTCTTTGACATTTGAAGCACATGCAGTGATAAGGCGCACTCTAGTTGGAGTAACGAGAGTTGCCTTGATACTTACCAATCTTTTATCTTTGGCCTCTTACAAACAATGGTTAACTGAAATAAAATTGAAAAACAAACTTTTTGGGGATCTTCTAAGAAAACCCAGGTTCAAAGCTTAACAACTGGGCATTTTAACTTTAGCCTAAAGTAGGCATTCCACTCAGCAACATCAAAGAAGAAAAAGGAAACAATTCCATGAGCATCAAAACCGTGAATAATCACTCAAGACACTCCTTTAGAAGCACCATCTGCCAAGACCATACTTGTGCTAAAATTATTCTGAATTTATACAAAGTGTGAGGCCAGATACTAATGTTTTGGGATCAAAGCAGCAAGAGATAAAGCAGTCCTGAACAAGATAGAGTTCTTATATGCATTAAGGAATGTTCTCTGACGTAAAGACGTTTGGTTGTGTAACACATGCAAAGCATGGAGTTATATATCAAGTTACACTCATTTATATACGTCTACAACAAATATATATCCACGACTGATGATAGCATTCATAACCGCAGCAGTTCTTGCAATTACAGCATGACCCAAAAATGGACTTGTAAAAGCAAACAGCAAACTCATGTATAGCATAATATATAAGAAAACATGAATTACCTAAGCCATGGCACATCAAAATGGGAACAGATGCTGCGCGCCTTGCAGCCTCCAGTGAACCCTCCATCTGATTCCTCAAGGTTCTACAACACAGTTGAAAAAGAAGTCAATGTTTTGTATGATAGCAGTGTGTAGAAGTTGTTTCTTGTGCAGATTATGTATTTGTGCGTGTAGGACAGAAGCTGAACCTTGAGCCTGGAAGCCAGCCACTTAGACCAACAATTGCACTTAGGTCGACTGGATACAAGTTTCCATTACCAAATTTCCCAAGAACACGGCAGGTTGTGGAGTAGAGGGCTGTTGCTGCACCCATGCTGAAGCCCCCAATACCAAGTTTGACTGTTCATAATGAAAAACCTACGTAAGTTACCCCTAAAAATAATTGCAACTAAGAAGTCTCTGCTTAACATATATGAAGCACAGATACAAGTTATCATTAGCCTCAAGTCCTCAACAGATTTCTAAATATCCATAAATCAGCATCTTATACCTAGTCTAACCATAAGTCAAACATTATAATGATTTTGACTACATATTTCTCCTAATCCTCGTAAACTAGATAAAAAGGTCAGAAATGTTATGTATCAGGATGAAGATCAGGTGGGACTATGTAGGCCAGGTTAGGAGCGGCGTTGCTCGAAAACTACAACCGGAGAAAAATAAAAGGAGGTACTGAAGAGAAAAATCTACATGCATGACATGAAAGCTGTGGACAGTATGTTCAAAGAAGTTCTATCATTCTTTTTTAAATTCATTTTCTCTTCAAGGGAAAAATTCAAAAGCCACAGGTAAGTTATCTGAAAACCTCAAACTCTATCTTTTTTCCATATCTGAAGATTATACCCATGTGCATATATCTCATTTATCTTCTGTTAAACTCTTTGGTCGACATATTCATTAGAAAGTCAAGATAAGAGTTTCAAAAGCTCCCAAGGGAGAAACATACTGCCAGCGGGTTCTGTCGATAAAAGATTTGCGACATGCGCAGCTGAAGCATCTAACCCCTCCAAATCGTCAGGGGCATCTTCTGAAATATCGCCCACATCAAACCCTGTTGTGGATCACTCAAATATTTCAGCATGCTCTACAGGGATACATTAGAACAAAAAATTTGAATCAACATGAAACTTTTGGGATTTAAGATTGAATAACTTGTCTTTTCGAGCATAGAGTGCTTATATAACAAACTGCTAGAACAAATCTTACAAGCTGTGCAAGAGAATCCACCAAATAATGCTACTGGGCGAGTAGGAGCAGTAGGACAAATCCACTTAATCTGCACCATGAATTTCAATAAAAACGGACAACTAATCAGATGAACCATGTACTGGTTATTAACTAGGACTGCTCAAAATGAATGTTGCATGAGCAGATAACAGCAACCAAGAAACTTAAAAACCATCCTTACATTTGAAAGAGGAAGGGTTTCCAAAAGCTGCGACCAGCTGCAGAGAAACCACAAGATGGGAATATTCAGCTCAGTCAAAAACAGTTATCCTAAGCCTTTTCAACAGAGCTCAAGCACATACTGAAATAACTATATTAAGAATCCAACTATGAAAATGGGTTCCGTTAAACTCCAAGAAGAAAACGATACAATACTACAAATGAAAAATAAGTTAAATGCTTTTTTTTTATTTATTTATTTTATTTTTTAGAAAATTTGATTTGGGGACCACTCTCAAAGTTGATAATGGACTTAGGAGCTTAAACATAGTATTAAAAAAAAGAAGGGAATTAATAACTTCAGCAATAGTACATGTATAGCATTAATGTATAGTATACTTTTGTTTTCAAGTACTACGGTTAAAGGACAACCAAACTAGTGAACTAGTGGTCCCCTATTGTAGGCTCTATGCCATATACATATCCTGGATCCGAGGCTTCCACAACATAACCTGGAATCAAATGATAAGATGGAAGAAAGAGACAACAAATCATTTTTTTTACTTCACGGCAGCAATCCTCATTCCCATCAAATCAATTAGTTTGAGAATCTTCTAAAAAGGAAATAAGAGTTCTAGAATTTAACTAAAGAACAAACTTCTCCACCAGAAGCAGACAAGATATTGACATTCTCTCCGTTTTTTTTTTATGTTGCAACAAAAGAAGTCCACCACCCTCATAAAAGGCAGATGCCCATGTGAAAGAAAAATAATGAATTCATACTTAGTCATGAAATCTACAAAGGGGGGAGGAATATCATATTCATAATCATGTCGATCAATATTAGTAAAACCCAACATTTTCTATCTCAAACTGTTGATCCATGCACGTCCAGAGAAACCATGACTGAGTAACAAATAACAGTTCCTTTGCATTTATAAAGTTAACATGACTAGATAGGATCTCAATATGCCTAAAAATTTACTCCTGGGGCTTCGTAGCTATAGCTCGACGTGAGACTACAATTGTCATTGATAACTGGCTCACAAGAACTAAGTTTTACTAACAAAGAAAGTAAGAAACTCATCACTTGGTAATTCACAATTTTAATCGTCACTGTCAACAATGACAAACCAAACAAAAGAAAACATTTATTAATACCTTGAGCCCTTGTCACCAAGGCCATGAAGCCAAACTATAGTTGCCTGGTGTTTCCCTTTAGGCCTGACCACATGTGTTCTTCCAAACTCAAATGTCCTTCTAGCACTTCTACTACCTGTTTTGCCATTCCAAAACACATGGGACACAAATGTGAAATGAGGAAGAAACTGGCCATAACGAACAGATTAGTCTTTAGTGGTAAAGATATATAATTCATACATACAAAAGCATAAGTTTAAATAAAAGGGTTGTGAAAGGTAGGGGATAACTAACCAGAACCGCTACTAGGATTATTGTAGCTCATTATTCTTCAACCCAAATATATAGAATAAACAATCCTTTTGTTGCAAACAAAACGATTGTGGTGAGTTCCTGCAAATGCAATGAAGAGAACTGAATATTTCCACGTCTATTTATACTTGTAATGGAGGATGAAAATAAAATAACAAAAGCCCATGAATCTATCTCAATCTATATAAGTCACATCAAGGCTTACCCCAGTTATGAAATATCCTAAAAAATAATGAGAAAATGAAAGGCACCCATGAAAAGGAGAAAGGACAGGGGGCGAAAGCAGAGAGTCTTTTTTATGAGCAAAGAATCCCGCAACAATTTAACGGAGAAAAATGAGTTATAAGCCACAAGTCTGAGCTTCCAAATGCACACAGATTGAGAAAGAGAGAATCTATGCTTGTGGACACTGGGCAAAGTAAAAGCACTTCAACTACAGCAACCCAAGAATATAACAATAAATAATCTACATTTAAAGCCACTATATATATTTTATTTTTTGCTCACAGAAGAATAAAATAGCTGCTTTATAGCTGTTTTCATGAATAATATAGTGATGGTTCTTTCTGGTTATAAACTATTTTATTATTATTATTATTGTTGACAGCTAGCTGACTAGCTAGAGAAAACCAGAAGTTGAGGAGTTTATGGGGTAAATGAGGCAATAAAACGGCATCATGGAATTTCAAAAAAGGAAAATATCGGAATAAAAATAAATAATTTATATGGTATTTATAACATATGGAAGTCACAGAGAAAGAGAAGTGGGGTTTTAAGGCTTTTTTTCGTACCAACCTGGTGTGGTGTGGAACCAAACTAGAAAGAATATTAGGCTATTCTCTTTTCTTCTCTCTCTCTTCTTTTTTTTTTTTTCCTTTTGTTTGTTCATACAGCCTCGCTTCAAGGGGACCCCAACAGCAAGAAGCCAAGAACGAAAGAGTAAAGCTAGAAACAACAGCAAACAAGAGGAAAGCAAGAAAGTCCAAAAGACAAATTGGTCAAAATAATTTTGCATTTATAAATAGGAGAGAGAGACAAATAATTAGTGCATGAGTCTGAATTTTTATGTCTTATTCTTAGTTAATATTTTTTTATTAATATATAATATGTTAGATTCATTTTTTGCAATTATTTTATCAAGCTAAATTAATAGACTATGAAAGCATATAAAATTAATATCGCGGTTTGGTAACATCATTTTTTGCAATTATTTTATCAAGCTAAATTAATAGACTATGAAAGCAATAAATAAATAGGCATATAAAATTAATATCGCGGTTTGGTAACACCTATATCCGCGAGACACGCTCAGACATCGAATCATCCACTAATTCTCAACGATTACAAATACCAATCGAACTTTATACAACTAAAGACTCTCTCTTCAAATCATCTTCTCCCAAAGATTACAGATTCTTCTCCAGAAAAACGTTAATGGAAATTTCTCAAAATATTATGCGTAAAAACCAAAAAACTCACAAAAATGAATGATCTTTGAGTTCTATAGAACTTTAATTTCTTATCTTTACGGCACAATCCAATTCTATTACCATATTATCTCCACGTTGCTTTATTCATCATGTTGGCTCCATGTGAATATCATCACCTAATGCAAGCCTTATTTGAATTCCACATATCTTGACAAAGTCAAGTCTTCAAAGTTCAAACAATTTCAAACCCAATTTATCATATTATCCTCACGTGCAAACCATCAAGAGAGCAATCCGATTTACTCTTCAATTATGGTCACACTAACTTCAATCCCAAGTTCAATTCAAATTCCAACACTCATCCCAAGTTTATTTGCTGCTATCATGCCTCCACGAGATCCTCTCTATTTGGATAAGCCCCAACTTGAATTAATCACTTCTTTGCTGCAACCTTTCAAAATTCAGACCATATTCTCACTAAATCGGCCGTCAGCTTTATCTCCTTTTTAAATCCGGACATGGCTCTGCAGCAACTTGAATTCAAATATAACTCAAATTCCAAAATTAAATCAAGTCAAATCTGCCGCAACAATTCGGATAAAATCGAATTCAAATACTCTGTAAAAATCTCTGCTCCAAGTTTGCTACGAAACTGATTCTTAACCGAATACGCACTAAGACATCTTCAACCTATTTTTGAATTTTTTACAGACTGTTGTCAAATCATGCCAATTAGACAAAATACTTAACATAATAAAATTAAGAGTAATAAGTAAAAATTCAGACTCATATACCTTAAAATAAATACAACAATTTTCTTTTATATAATATAAATAAATGTAATTATCTTTTTTTTTTATTGGTACATCTAACAAATACAATATTTCCTTTACCAGACCAATGTGCACTTCATATTTCTCCATTGAAAATTTTAAGATTTTTATCTTACCTTGTAATTGATAAGAGTAGGTCTTATTTATATAAAATTTATATGTGAAACTCAGTCGATATAAATTAAGATGATTAGACGCTCATTTCAATAAAAAATAATAATGAACACTCATATTTAGTATTTTTTTTAAAAATCATGTGTTGAGACATTTTTCATAAGAGTGGCTTTATTTGTCTTGATGAGAATTTCTTTATTATGTGGACAAATTCCTATCTGAACAAACAGAATTTTTCTTCCCATAATGAAATAAGATTGTCATATGACAAGTTTCAAACCCAGATTGCCACTTGGCATTGTTTTGGAAATAAAAAAATAAAATAAAATTAGAAAGTATAGATGTTAAAGAAAAAAAAAATCTAGAGAATGGACACCGCGTTTTTTGCAACATCCAACTTTACAAAGAGAAAAGAAGAAGTTTCTTTCGTCTGAAATGAGAAAAAGAGGAATAGCTTTTCCAATTTGGCCTCATCTTATATTATCAAGAGATGTGAAGACCATATTTGGTGGTCCAAAATTGTCGCAAATATGAACATTATGGTTTCTTCCACAGCCCCCAAAAAAAAAATATATATATATATATATTGATTATTTTTGTGTGGACTTATTTGTAGAGTACTTTTAAAACAAGAATTAGTTAAGAATGATCATACATTATAGCAACAATTATCTTATCTAGTTTGGGAGTTGAGAAGGATGCTTGGCTCCTTTATCTCTTTTTGATATTTTTACTAGTAGTGTGTAAATGCATGAACCTTTCACACTAAACGTACGAATATTGATCCCTTTCCAAGAAATTGTCTAATGTGCGATGAAATATGCATTAAAGACTTAATCTTTAATCTTTAATTAACTTTAAAGTGTCGCTTTTAAGTTGTCAACTCTTCACGTGCCCTACTCCAAATGAAAATTATTAAGGTCGGTAATCCAGGTAGCGACTCAATAATACGACTCAAAACTCATATAAAATTAACAGATTTGAGTTTATTATAAATGAGTTTGGGTCATAATCGGGTTGATACGATTAACACGATTAATAAATAAGTTATGTTAGTGTTGACCCCCTAACACGAATTGACACAATTAATTATATGTGTCATTTACAATCTAATGATATGTGATATAACATGAAAGTTTATATGACATATTAAATACAAATAATGTGAATTTTAATATTTGTAGGTAAAATTCATTTATTTTTCTTATTAAACATATATATAAGATAAAAGTTCATTCCCATTATCGAGTGCCTTTTGGAATAATATTAAAGGGTGGGAACTAATTAATAAGACTCTGTGCATTGCTATACCGAAATGGAGAACCCGTAGTAGTTAAACATATATATAAGATAAAAGTTCATTCCCATTATCGAGTGCCTTTTGGAATAATATTAAAGGGTGGGAACTAATTAATAAGACTCTGTGCATTGCTATACCGAAATGGAGAACCCGTAGTAGTTAAACATATATATAAGATAAAAGTTCATTCCCATTATCGAGTGCCTTTTGGAATAATATTAAAGGGTGGGAACTAATTAATAAGACTCTGTGCATTGCTATACCGAAATGGAGAACCCGTAGTAGTTAAACATATATATAAGATAAAAGTTCATTCCCATTATCGAGTGCCTTTTGGAATAATATTAAAGGGTGGGAACTAATTAATAAGACTCTGTGCATTGCTATACCGAAATGGAGAACCCGTAGTAGTTAAACATATATATAAGATAAAAGTTCATTCCCATTATCGAGTGCCTTTTGGGTGGAAACTAATTAATGATCCCGTTTATTTCGCTGATTCGAGTTTAGAATTTGAGTTTCGCTACAGTAAAAAGCTCTCATAAACAATCACATCTAACTTTTTTGCTACAGTAAAAAGCTCCACATAAAATCACATCTTAACTCGATTTAAAAACTCAAATCAGCGAACTAAATGGACCCGACTCAGTGCATTGCTTTCTATAGCATATATATATATATATTCAACATATTATAAACAACATTATGATGCGCTGCTTTTGCATATGGCATTAATTAATAAGTTTGAAATACTATAATAAGTTCAAAAATGGAGATTAGACAAAAAGTTTATGATTTTATACGATGTGTCGGGCATTTTTGGGAATTTTAAATAATTTTAGATTCCACATGTACATGATGTTTCTTTGCTTTTTGCAGGTCTCCAAAACTCTCGTCCAGGCTCAATTTCTATGTGCTAACTAGATTTATAGCCACATGAAAGTTTATATGACATATTAAATACAAATAATGTGAATTTTAATATTTGTAGGTAAAATTCATTTATTTTTCTTAAAGGAAAACATAAATTGATCAATAAATATGTTAAACATGTATTGATTGTTTTAAATAAGTCATTATTATATTAGTTATTTATTCAATATATTAATTTAAACGGGTTATACGATTTGACACGATTAACACGATTAATAAATAGATCGTATTTAGATTAACATTTTTAACACGTTTAATAAATATATCGTGTTTAAATTAATATTTTATGACCCACTAATACGAATTACCACCTCTAAGAATTATAGAGAATCCATTATATATATATATATATATACCGAAATGGAGAACCCGGAGTAGTTAAACATATATATAAGATAAAAAGTTCATTCCCATTATCGAGTGCCTTTTGGAATAATATTAAAGGGTGGGAACTAATTAATAAGACTCTGTGCATTGCTATACCGAAATGGAGAACCCGTAGTAGTTAAACATATATATAAGATAAAAGTTCATTCCCATTATCGAGTGCCTTTTGGAATAATATTAAAGGGTGGGAACTAATTAATGGTTCCGTTCATTTCGCCGATTCGAGTTTAGAATTTGAGTTTCGCTACAGTAAAAAGCTCTTATAAACAATCACATCTAACTTTTTTGCTACAGTAAAAAGTTCTCACATAAAATCACATCTTAACTCGAATTAAAAATTCGAATCAGCGAACTAAATGGACCCGACTCAGTGCATTGCTTTCTATAGCATATATATATATTCAACATATTATAAACAACATTATGATGCGCTGCTTTTGCATATGGCATTAATTAATAAGTTTGAAATACTATAATAAGTTCAAAAATGGAGATTAGACAAAAAGTTTATGATTTTATACGATGTGTCGGGCATTTTTGGGAATTTTAAATAATTTATAGATTCCACATGTACATGATGTTTCTTTGCTTTTTGCAGGTCTCCAAAACTCTCGTCCAGGCTCAATTTCTATGTGCTAACTAGCTTTATAGCCTTTTATTAGTTTATTTAAGTTTAATATCGTCCAACAATACCAGAAGCTTATAACGTGATTCATTTACAAATGAATAAAAGGGAATCGTGTATGGTTTTAACTAGGGCTCTAGGATTTTTTCCGTACACACATGCATGCAAAGACAGAGTTGGGAATAAATATTTATATATATGTTTAGATACAAGAATATAATATATCAAAAATGCAACTTCGAAGGATTGTTATGACATTTCCGAAGACGGTGAGAGCACCATGCATATATACATATATATATATATATATCGGTGTGCATAATTTCACCAAATATATACATACATACATTAGTGTATATATATAAATACACACACGCATATATATATATATATGTGTGTGCGCGCGCATAATATATACATCATTTACATATGAAAGCTGCAGTCACCATGAACGTTTAAAGAAAAAATCTCCATGATCACTAGTACCTAAAATGTCATTTGTATATAATATGTGAGTTTTAATGTTCTAAGACCACTCTTTTTTTATAAAAACAAAAATAAAAGTAAAAATCCTTTGAATTTTAATTACAATGGGCCAATAGTGATTTGCTCAAGGAATCTATGCATGCAGCTGTTTTCTTAATTCTTTTCCCAGCTGGCTATAAGCCATTCTTTCTCGTTTTTATAAGCATTTGTTGTTTGCATCTCTCAATTTTCTTTCCAAACTCCCACTAATTTATCTAATTAAGTATCATATACATGTTTATCATTTTTCTCATTTCCCATTAAAACAAAAATATTTCCCATCTCTATTGGAAAAACTGATTTGTGGGAAGATACAGGGGTCTTGAATATTTCCCATGTTTCTGTTGTCGTATACTCACAACCTCGCCATATTTTCTTCTAAATTATTGTCGTGATTATTCATTTTAGTTACAAGACCAATAAAAATGATAATTTAGAATTACTGGTACATTTAAGGTTGTAATTATCGACCTAATCAGTAATCAATCATGATGAGCTTCTTTGAAAATAAGACGATCTCCTTTCACTTTATCTACCAATGAAAACAAAAGCAAGAGGAAGTAAAAGCTACAATTAAGCCAAAAATCAATCATCATGAGCTGGATCCTTTTCAAATCACGATCAATCCAAGGAATTAAAATCTTCAAGCAAATCACATATATTATCTAATGAAAATAGACAAAAAGAAAATGTTTGGAGAAAGGATCATACGCACATGATTAACAAAACTGATATATTCCCACGGGACAAAGTACTAAAGGGCTGGCATCAGCATGATCACAAGAACCATCCAAGTCAGCCAGCTCCATCATCTTCTTCATAAGCACAGAAGCCTTCTCCCGCGCTTTGACCGATCCCCTCACCGAGAGATCAGCCAGCACGCTCGTGAACTCAGGCATCCTCAGCGCATCCCTCATGCACCCCTCGCTCTCGTCGAACAGCCTGATAAGAATCTCCGCTGCTCCTTCCTTGCTCAACATGCACCTCCCTTTCAACACCACCACCATAGAATCCACAATCCCTTCGCTCCTTCTCAGAGCATTAAGTCCCTCGTCGAACTTAGCCAGGAGACACAAGACCGCAAGAGCAGTCCCCGCAAGGTCTTCAGCGCCGTCGGTGCGCTCAGTCACCACTCGCATGAGAGCTGGAACGGCTCCTGATCTGACTGCCAAGGTGGAGTTCCCATGGAAGTGGACAAGCTCGGCTAGAGAGGTAAGGAGGTGATGAGAGGAGGCTGCATGACAGCGAGGCCCCGAGATCGTGTTGACGAGAAGCTGGATTGTGCCTGCCACGCCGAATTTGGCCTTGTTCTTGTCGAGCATTGCCAGGCTGCAGAGTAGAGAGGAAGCCAGCCTGCCGGATTCTGGTGAAGTGTCTGGGGAGGCAATGATGGAATTGAGGTGGGAAATGGTTTTCATGTCGGCGAGCGGCTGCTTGAGGTCAGTGTTTAGGGAGAGGTTGAAGAGGATGGCCAATGAAAGGATTTGGATTATGGAGGAGGGAGACTTGGAGAGGGTTAGGAAGCCTGGGATTGCTTCTTGTGTATGTGCAACCAAGTTCCTGTTTTGAGGATTGACCTTGGTCAGGGAAGCCAGGGCTCGGAGAGCTCTTTCCTGGATTTCATGGTCGTCGGACTGAGCCTCTGACAGATATTGAATGATTCTCTCTGCTGGAACTGATGACATCATTGGAGGGACGACAGTCTCTTCACGGAGTTTGTGGCTACAAAGCTAGCTAGCTCTCATCATTCTTATCAAGAAAAAAGAATGATATTACACAAAGAAGAGACGAAATGAAGGATATTTCCAATGTTCAATAGCTAGATGGTTCTAGACATCATCAACCTCAAGCTCTTGGATTTTTTGTAAGTTGGTGTCTTATTAGAGCATCAAGTTGAATAGTCGATGTTCTCACAGAGGTTGAGAAAAATTATTATTATTTTTTATTTATCAGTTATCACCAGCTATTAAAAAATATTATATATACTCAACTCTCCAATGTCCCTAATTTAATGAATCACATTGACAATGCCGTATATTAAATGAGATGTGCTTGTGTTCTGCCTCTATATTATGGTGTTAAATTTTAATATTCTCTTTTCATTACTTCCAAGGGTCGCCTACAAGTCTTGGAATCACATATAAGAAAGTTCACACGCGCTGAACTTCATCTCTAAAAGCAAATGGTATTATTCCTTTGATAATCCAAATCCTAACTTTTGCAATTATACTTAATAACATGTTAAAGACACCCTAGCCCGTCATGCCTTGGGAAGAAAATGAAATAGATGAGAGATTATATGAAAAATAAAATTGTATAAAGAAATATCAATCTCGTAACCATCAATGATTGCATTATTTCAAGCTGTTGTGAGAAGGCCAAAAATGACTCAAGAGTTACAATGAATGAACAAAACATGAAATTGAATCTAACAACTGCTATACAATATATAGCAGATTGGTTTCCTGATAAATTATTCAAAATTTTATTCCAGCAAAAAGCTCGACAACTCACAAGCCACTTCAATGATGATTGTGATCTCCATGACCATCAGGAGGACCACCAGGACCAACCACTTTGAGCTGCAAAATGTCAATTTTTTGTTCAGTTTATGCAACTATATACATTTACATGTGACAAGGACTGCAAAGGAACTGAGATAGAGAAAAGTCAATTACCATGAAGTGTTGAGAGCAGACTGGGCATTCATGGGGTTTGCCCTTTTCAAGCCAAAACCAAACAACATCATGCTCATCTTCTGCAGTTATTGAACATTAAATTCGATCAACCGATATATTCACTTAGGAACGGACATTAAGAAAAACCATTGTAACAACTATGAAGGCTTACCTCCCTCACCACCTGGGCATCCAACAATTCTCTTATCATAGAAAGACTTAACCACAGCAGGTTCTCCCTAAAAGCCAAATAAAATTAAAAGAATTAACTAATATTAGACATGGATTGAAGATTAGTAATGTCAATTACAGAATTGTTACCACTCATGTACTACCAATAAAATAATAAATAATACTAAAAGTGATTTCTGTTTTGACTTTGTAATTAAGTGAAGATTATGCAACTATTGTTCAAAGGAAAACTTCATACAATTACGAAGAAGCATGATGAAAGTAAGAGACGTTCCTAGCAAGTTCCTTCTCTAAAGAAAACGGTTGTTTCCAACAAGTGATTATTCATTTTTTTTTTCCGTCGAAAGGGATAGTATTGTTTTTTAATTATCATTGACAATTCGAAATTCAAACAGTTGTAACAAATAAAGGTTAGGAGAAATTAAACATTGACCAACCTTGGTACCAAAGGGACCAACTGGATAATTTATCTCAAGAATGTCCCTTCCCTGTACACACAATAAAAAATCATCAAGCGATCCAATCCTGTTCTTAAAATTACTAACAAAACCGAGATATAAACATTCAAAGCCTAATTAATCACGATGTAATATATATATCTATAATCAACCTCGAGCTCGGCCTGTAGTTCCTCGCGCTCGTGGCCGGTAGCAATGGGCATAATATCCTCAACACTCCTCTTGAAAAGTTTATCTGCCAGTGAAGAATATGATCAACCATTTAGCATATGTAACATCGTAAACTTTACTATTGTCCTCTATTTCCAGGCCTCCCGTTGCCTTTCGGAAACCAAAATCCGCTCTTTGCTTTTTTCCTGTCCTTCAGCGGATCGAACAATGAACAAATGTAACCAATATATATAGCTTCCCTCGTTTTCTTGTATCCTACTTTGGCAAATTTTCTCGGCAAACAAACAGATAGGGGGGGAGAAAAGGAAGCAAAACCTGAAGCGGTGGCGGCGAGAGGAGAGGAGAGAGCAGCGGATCGTTGAAACGGCGTCGTGGAGGAGGAGGCAGCGGAGGATACAGAGGTGAGGAAGCGGCGGGAGAGATCGAGAGTAGAGGATCGCCATGGAGCGTTCTGGAGCTGATAAGCTGAGGACAACGATACCACTCGCCTCCACATTTTGCCGGTCTTCTTCTTTCACTTTTGCCCAACCTCCACCTGACCTACCAAATGCAATAAAATGAAATTTTTTTGGTTGAAAAAAAAAAAAATGAAGAAATTGTTGTGCTTTCTTTTTCCTCGCACGCACCTAATAAGTTTTTTTATTTTTTTTTTCGGTTCACTAGTAAGTTTCAAGTTTTCAACTCATTATTATTATTATTTTTATATAAATCAACCCATTAATAATTAATTATTAAAATTTCTGAAGCAGAGTATCACTTTCAGTTTTCATTAATTCAGGGTAACAAAACCATTTCTTTTAATTCTTCAAAGTGAAATGAAAAGCTAAAATTTTTGTTTTACAGCATTTACCAAAGCTCATAATTCATTCCAGTAGAAATTTGTTCGATTATATTTACAAGCAAAAAAGAAAAAAGAAATAGACTAAATCATAACCCATATACATTAGAATCTCATTTATTTCACCGATTTAAATTTTTAATTCGAATTGAATAGGACTTTAATGTAAGAGTTTTTAACTGTAGTAAAAAAATTAAATGTGATTATTTATAAGAATTTTTAACTGTAATAAAATTAAAATTAAAAACTCAAATAAAATTAAAATTAAAAAACTCAAATCAGTAAAATGAATGAAATTTAAATTGACAAAATAATTTTCTTCAAAAAAAAAAAAAAAATTGGCAAAATGAGACCCATGACTTTAAAGTTTTTTTTTATTATTATCATTATATTTTTTTAAATGACGGCAACCAATTCATAACATTCCATTAACTTTCCTTTTAACTTTTTTTTTTCTTTTTACTAATTGAAAAAAGATGAGGATGTGCATGCCACCCGCTTTTGAATTCTACTAACTTAAATCATGTTCATTTTATCGATTCGAGTTTTAATACAGTAAAAAATTCTCAAAAAACAGTCACATTTAATTTTTTTACTATAGTCAAAAACTCACATAAAGTCACATATAGTGGTGGAACTTCAGGTGGTCCCGAAGCCTGAAACTTTTCGGGCTCAGCGGGCAGGCACCTGTCGCCGCCTGTCCACGTAAATTTTTCGGGCTTGGGCAGCCCGAGAAAAAAACATTTCCCGTAGCCCGCCGCC
>NW_010367203.1:68596-79232 GCF_000414095.1 Morus notabilis | reverse complement strand
CGGTTGCCCGACCCGAAGCCTGAATTTTTGCTCGAATACCCAAAAAAATGGCTAGTTTTTTTAATTTTATGCCCGACTCGAACCTGAACCCAATCCAAATAATTTTTTGATCGTTAGCCTGATTTGCGCCCGAATTTTTGAATGTAATGGCTATTTCTGCCCAACCCAACCCGCCGCCCGATTTGTCAGACTCCAACGGCTCTATTTTTTACCGTTGCTCGAGAAACCCGACCCGACCCGCCGGATTTAAGTTACCGTTGGAGCCGAATTTTTGAGGGAATTTTTTTTTTTCAAGCCAAAAAATTCCCTATAAATACCCCCCCTCCCCCAACCATTTTCCTTACCTAAAAACTCTAATTCTCTCTTAATTTCTCTCAATCTCTCTCAAATCTCTCTTAATCTCTCTAAAATCTCTCTCAAACTCTCTTAATCTCTCTCAAAGTGCTCTTGATCTCTCTTATTTTTCATAATGGATTCTTCCGATTATGGTGGTGATATTCCCGTTGATGCCCAATTCAACATTGAAAAATGACAATTTCCTATTAATGTTTTTCAAACGCGGGAATCGTAAACACCAGAAAGAACTGCTGAGAAAACTGTAAATCTGAGCCGTGGTGGACGTACTAGAGGTCGTGGACCTCGTGGTCGTAATGGTGGTGAGCGGGGAGGAGAGGCAAGCGAAAATGTTAGTGCAAGTGTTGCAAGTTCCAAGAAGAAATGCAAGCGCACCTCAACAGTTTGGGAGCACTTCAACGCATTCGAGGAGGTCAAAAATGATGGTAACATTAAATACATAGCTCAATGTAAATATTGTAATGATAAATTATAAGGTAACACTATTCATGGCAAAACACACTTGAGAAGACACTCCGAAAAGTGTCTTCAAAAGTAAGGAGGCAGACCCGATCTCCGCCAAATACAATTATCATTTGACTGCCAAACTGGCAGTCTAAGCACTTAGAAATACGATCCACAAGTCGATCGTATGAAAATGGCACGATTAGTAGCCACATTAGATCAGCCACTTAGTTTTACTGAACAAAGGAATTGGCATCGTTATATTAAAATTGTACATAATCCTAATGCACAATTTTTTTCAAGAACTACTCTTAGGAAAGATGCATTAAAATTATATAAACAAGAAAGGGAAGCATTAATCAACCTTCTACACTCTACTAGTGGTTGGGTTGCGTTAACGGCGGATATTTGGTCCGCCGTTGCCAACAAAGATTATTTAGCTATAACCAGACATTATTTTAAAGGTTTTGATTTAGATAAGAGAATATTAGGTTTTAAATGTGTTCTAGGATCACATACCGCCGATTTAATATATAATACAATTTTATCAGTCATTAATGAATATAGTTTAAGGGATAGAGTAATGGCTATAACATTAGATAATGCTACTGCAAATACTAAAGCAATAGAACTTTTTGAAAATAATTTAAGTTTATTTGGTAATAATGATATATTTCACCAACGTTGTGCATGTCATGTAATTAATTTAATAGTAAAATTCGGTTTAAAATCAATGTTAGGTCATATTAAAAGAATTAGAGATAACATTATATGGATTCAAAGTAGTAATCAAAGAACACAAGATTGGTGTAGGTTTCTACAAGCATGTAATCAAAATCCTAGAGCATTAGCCTTAGATATGCCCGTAAGATAAAACTCCACTTATATAATGCTTGAACAATACATCCCTTATAAAGATGTTATAACAAACTATGTTAGTGCAAAACTAGGACCAGGATTTATAGACTAAACTAATTGGTAAATTACCGAACTTTTGTATAACTTTTTAAGTAGATTTCACGAAGTTACTTTAAAACTTAGTGAAACATATTACCCAACGTCACCATTAGCATTAGGAGAACTTTTAAGAATGGCTATTTTATTTAGTGAATTTAGGACACACGAGATTTTAGGAGTTCCTATCGCTTCTATGGAAAAGAAGTTTAAAAAATATTGGGCTAAATTACCAATGTTGTATGGTTTCGGTGTTATTTTTTATCTTAAATTAGAAAGTGGAACTTATGTGACTTTTTAGATATCGACAGCTCTGACCAATTTTCTATTATAAAGAAAAAAATATTATCTCTCTATAGCTCTTATGAAAGTAGGTTTAGAAACACATCTCGTGTAGAACAACCGCAACAACGAGACGACAATCCACATTCATTCTTGAATGTTTTCGGGTTGAAGAAGAAGAAGAAGATGACAACGACGACTCAAGGTCAAGAAGAATATGGGAGTGGATCTTCATCAAGAGTTGGCGGCAACAATGGCGGCTATAACGAGTTAATGACGTACCTGAGTGAGGGCTTAGTAGTCGACAATAGTGAAATGTTTGATTTGGTTCAGTGGTGGAAGGCACGAGCATTAACTTGGTCGATCCTAACTTGACTGACAGTAGATATTTTTTCGATCCCAGTCTCCAATGTTTCATCCGAACAAGCCTTTAGTACGACCGGCTGAATACTTGAGGAACGTAGAAACGCATTCCAACAGGACATTGTTGAAGCTTTGGTGTGCATTAAGGATTGGGATCGTTCTGACTAACACTTACACGATACAATTTTTCCGGCAAGTCAAGAATGGATCGATGAAGTTAATAGATTAACTTTTAATTTTGAAGACGATCATTTAGCTTCAAATTAAATTCTATTATTGTAATTTGTAAATATTTATTTACTTTGTACAGTGTTATTGTAATCTTGTATAGATTTTGTAAGTTCGTCAAATTTGTAATTCGTCTGAGAATGATTGCACTCATTTTTTCTTACCAAGTTTTTATCTCGATTGAGTTTTTCTTGGTAATGTTTTTAATGAGTCAATCATGAATTACAAATTTAAAAATTAATAAATAAATAAATTATTTATATATTCGTGTTCATTTCAAATTTCAAATTGCAATTTCTTTTATAATTTTTGTATAATTTTTACAATAAATAACTTAAAAATTATTTATATACACAATATATAATTAATAAACAAAATTATATATAATAGTATATAAATATATAAAAAATATTAAAAAAATACTTCAAGCACCTCAGGCATCCATAACTTACCCGAAACCCGTCCAGGGTCTTGCTCGGGTTGGGTCGGACAACCCAAGAATTCAAGCTCAAGCAGGCTCGATTATCGTGTAAAAATTCAAAATTTTTAATAATCACGGACAGCCCGTCCAAAGTTTTAACATTAATCATATTTCAATTTGAATAAAAAACTCAAATCAACGAATTAAACCGGGCCTTAAAAGGATTATTTTAACCCGCATTAGTCTCGCCCATCAAATTAAAAAAAAAAAAAGAAGATTTCTACCAAAAAAATAAAATAAAATAAATAGGATGTAGAATTAATTCCACCAATAACAAGGCAACATGGTCAAACGCGCTAATTTGATAAGTCCACTAGATATTAAATCAGTTTTTGAAGGGATAATTAAATCATTTGACTTGCACAACAAGTTCATTGTAATAATAGGAAAATATACCAGCACCCGAAACTACATTAACATGATAATAGCCAGAAGCCTCGTAAAATCCTAATCAGTTCTATTCTCCGCATATATCCTAAAAAAACAAAAAAAAAACAAAAAAAAACCGAATTATTAAATATTAAAACAGCAAGAGTCGATAAACTACTGATCAATATAAGCTCTAGCAAGAGACATAAAACTCTCCGAAGTGGGTTAATCACCACTGCACCACACAGATAAGTTGGAACTCAATAGGATTAACACTGGCAAGGCAAAATGTATCAACTCGACGAGCGTCCCTGCTATAATTTCACCGGATTAACACTGGCAAGGCAAAATGTATCAACTCGACGAGCGTCCCTGCTATAATTTCACCTCGGGCTCGAGTCCGGAGATCCGTCTCCATAAGAAACCAGACCCCTCCTCCCACCCAAGCTCCCAGATGACGATCTAGACCTCGACCTTGACCTCAACATAGACCTGCTTTTGCCTTTCTGCTTGGGAGATTGGGAAGCCAAAGAGGACCTCGATTCTGATGGGCTCCTACCCCTAGAAAAAGATTTCCGCCTCTCGACCCGTGGAGACCCACGAGATCTAGAAACCTCTACAGGGGATCGGCTGCGACTGCCAATGGGGCTGCGGCTTGGGCTGTGAATGGGGCTGCGGCTTTGAATGGGACTGCGGCTGCGGATGGGACTTCGGCTGCGGCTATAGCGATGGCTGCGGTAGCGTGGGCTAGGGGATGCAGAGGGAGTCCTGCTTCTTCTGCTTCTGTATCTGCCAAAGTTTACACATGATTAACATGATATGCAGCCAAAAAGAAACGTGTACGTAAGACAGGAGCATCACTATGAAAAGCTACCGAAGCTAAGCAGAAAGTTGAAACTTTCTTTTTTTTGGGTATTAGCTATCGTTCTGAAAGGCAGTATAAATTACTTTAAAAAGACAAGGCAGGTAAATTTTGCAGATCACATACCTCAAAGGCGTGCGTCCTCTTGGCGGGCTCCTATAACGCCTTGGGGAGTACCTTCTGTAGCTCGAGTATCTAGGAAAATAAACAACTAACGTAAGATGGTAAATTCGCATTTACCAGGGAAAAGAAGTATAAAGAATCACGTAAACACCCAGACACATGGAATAGGAATTTATAGCTGTTGTTGCAGCTTACCTGTCACGCTCACTTCGGCCACCAAACCGGTAAGACCTAACAGGAGAAGGAGAGGGGGTTCTGTATCTCCGTGCATAAGAGTAACGCTGACTGAAACCTCGCCCCCTTCTAATGCGCTTGGGTGAGCCATCTGGGGAAACACTTCTGGATAAGCTCCTCTCACGATCAGATGGTGGCGACCTCACCCTATGTACTGGACTGGGAGTTCTTGAATAGCTGCGACGACTGTTCCTATTCAATTCCCTTCTTGGACTTCTGCTAATGCTTTGCCTTGGAGGGTCCTTGCTCGAGATCCTGCTCCCACTTCTTCGAGAAAATGTGACAGGACTTGTGCTTCTACCTCTTGGAGCTCTAACCGGACTTCTACTAATTGATTTATGCAACGGTTTTCTTGGACTACGGCTGGGACTTCTTCTTGGGCTCCTGCTTGGGCGGCTTCTTGAACTCCTCATGGGGCTTCTTCTTGGGCTCCTGCTCGGGCTTCTTCTTGAAGTCCTGATGGGGCTCCTTCTCGGACTCCTGCTGGGGCTTCTTGGACTCCTGCTTCTGCCAATGCTTCTCTGAGCCTGCATTCTTACTGGACTAACGCTAATACTTCTACCCCTCCAGCCCCTCTCTGGACTTCTGCTTACACCATTGGCTGGGCTTCTGCTGTCCGCCCTGACAGGACTTCTCGTGATACTCCTGCTTCTTTGAGGGCCAGGAGGACTTCTACTAAGAATGGGACTTCTACTAAGAATGGGACTTCTGCTCATCCTCCTCTTCGGACTCTCACTTGGGCTCTTGCTCAAACTCCTCCTGGGACTAATACTCATACTCTTACTCTTGGTCCTCTTAGGACTCAAGCTTCGGCTCCTGCTCATCAACTTTTAATAAAATACCAAATCTGGAAGAATCACTAAGCATAAAGAATGAGGTGTGACAAAAATTGAAAGTAGACCTAGATTTTCCAAGGTGATCATCAACTATGTCAGGCTGTCTATCTGCAATTCTGTCAGATTTAGAGTCGGCTCGAACTCCGTTGCTTCGCTGCTCCCCGTTCTCCCTGATAGATCTACCATCCTCCTTATCAAGTATGCCTGCTTCCTCGCTCCTTTTATGGTGAGCCGAAGCAACAGTCATCTCTCCATTCAAAGGGGAATTGTCACCAGCTATTGCAGATATCAGCAAGCAAAAAGAGTTAAACGCAGAAAGTAAACATACCTACACAGGAACAGCTAATCAATTAAAAAGAATCAGCTACTAGAATAGCTGCATCAGTTATTTACAATCCACCATAGCATAAAGCCATAAATATGGGAAATTGAAACAAGTGCTTCAGGCAATACCAGCTTTCATTGAAGGTTCCTTTTTATGCTTCTGAACCTTCTCTTTGTCATCAAGACCATCACCTTCAGAAGTGCCTTTGCTTTCATTCTCACTCTCGGTGTATGTGGAACTCTCCGAAGCCCTAAAATAGTAAATATGCCAAATTTTCAGACTTTACACTATAAAGTAAACATCATTAAGTACAAGAATGAATATAGATTTAAACAAATATTTACTAAGGTTTATGATTAAACAAGCTACTTATTAATAATATAATTTTAAAAGTAGAAAAGACAAGAGCCTAAACTAATTTAGGTCGCTTTCATTTAAGAGTCTAATTTATGCATACGAGAACAAAACTGAACTCATCGGGAAGAAAAAAAAATCATATAGAAGAAAGAAGTGTGATTAAGTAACAAAGTTTCATAAGAAAGAATGATAAATTTCGTGCAACAACCTTTTTGATTTCCGCTTAGATCTCTTATCACGACGCCTTCGCTTTCTATCACGCCGCTTATCCCTTCGTTTCCCTCTTTTGTATTTATCTCTTCTCAAAGATTTTTTCCTTCTCTTACGACGGTCGTCGCTTGAAGAACTAGCATAAGATGATGAGGACAAATACGAGTCAGAATCACTATCAGACTCTGATGATTCCAGATCAGAATCTGAAGAGCTCTCTGAATCGGATGAATAGTGTCTTCTTCTCTTTCTCCTTTTATCTCTATATGATTTCTTGTGCTTTCCTTTGCGCCTCGCTTCATGACTATTAGCATCAGAAGAAGCATCTTTTCCACTTCTCAACTTGTTTACTCTCTTTTTGTCTGTGGATATAACAATTAATTAACACTGTACGCATACAACTTCCACAAGCATTAATTTTCTAATGTTCAAAAACTGGGTTCATATAGCAGCTCTATTATTCTTACCCCCATCATATTCACCACAGTTGATGATTTTCACAGTTACAGGTGGACTCGCATGTTCACCCACGTCTTCAATCTTTCTTAACACTTCATGTCCATGGACAAGCTTCCCAAAAACTACATGCTTTCTGTTTTTTTTTTTTTTAAAAAAAGGAAAACACATTTATTACAGAGAAGATCTAGTTAATCAAACATCAATGATTAGGCATTACAATTGAAGTATCAACTTTTATTTAGCTTTACAAAGAAAAGGGAGAAAACTTGCAGCATAGTAGACAAACAGACCTGTCAAGACTATGATTAGCAGCGAAAGTAACAATGAAATGTGAACCTAGAGAGTCACGATCAGCAAGAGGCATGGATAGGAGGCCAGGTTCATCATGCTTCAGTCTAGAAGACTCATCTGAAAAGATGACATTACCTTGTTAACATGATAATTGAAATTCTTAAAGGAACATATAATGGCATCAAAATACATTGAAACGACAATATCTAAATGCATTAATACATTAGAATACGACAAGGTTACGATGCTCAAACAACTATACATACATATTGAACGATACAAAACAAGGTGATAGACACTCCTTGATAATCACAAGATTTTCAAATTTAAAATAAATTCTTTACCTTTTTTTGAATTTGCAAAAAGATTAATTCTTCACTTAATAAAATATGAAAGAGCCAACTCAATGTCATCTCTCATAAAAAAGGCCAGATTAGGAGCATAACGCTCCCAGACAAATTCTACGGACCATAGCAAAAACATTTCAACAACCAGCAAAATGCATTACTTTAATAAACCATAAGAAGCACATTTACCACGAAGCATGCATCTATAATCAGAATTCTATATATTTTGATTATACTCCAAAGAAAACCAGCACAAACTAACATAACGAGCTGCAATCAAAGCCTAAAACACAACATAACATCAATATATGTACAGAAAATGCAAGGATCAGCAGCTCCTTTCTAATTTTCATGAATTTTAACGTCTTCAATCAATAGATTAAACCAAACAATCATGACTAGCTCTGAGATTAAAAAGAGTTCTTTAAAACAAATTTTCAATAGTCAGCATTAAAGAACGCCTTACATTTTTTCCAGCAATCTTTACCACATCGCAGATAACTTTACCTATTTAATATGTACCATCCGAAGATCCAAAAGTTAGAACTTGCAAAAATTCTAAAGGCTGATGATCCTAAACACGTGTGCATACAAGCACCATCAGACGCATGCAAAAATATGAAACATACTAGCTGGGGAACAAATTTAGAAAGGAAAAGAAATTTGCAATCAAAAAGGAAAGGGGATGAAGAAGACAACTTAAAAAGCAGCATTAAGTTCCCCATATATTTCCTATTAATTGGCAACTGGCATGAACTTAGATGACAATTAAATATGAAGCGATCCATCTTTGCTAGTGAAAACAATAAGCTATTTAGATTAATAAACGATGCAAATCAATCAAAGGAGAAAGAAATAACTGCTCTTTGAAATTCACAATAGTTACACACCTGATTCATATATTACCCTGAAAGAAGGATCCCTAAAAAGAATGGAAAGAAGAGAAATATAAAACAGAGAGAGCGAGAGAGGAAGAGGAAAGGGAGAGAGACAGACAGTTATAGCACTCTAACCTGGAAATTTCCCACCGTAGATGCTTTCACCACCAGTACCTATAAGAGTGCAAAAGGAAAAAAAAAATCATAATTGCATATGTATAACCATGCAAGCTGAGACGCAGGAGTGGTAAAATCATAACAATGAGTGAAAGTAGCCAGAACTTTACAACCAGGACATCAAAACTACAATGTTGATGCCAAGAGGGAGCATTACCTAAATAATAACTATCCCAATAGTTTTGCAAACTAATGAAAACCTAGAGTTTCCATCTATATTGAGTCATTGACCTGAACTACATCCAGAATATGAAGAAAGCATGCAAAATAAAGTCAAGGCAAAAACAACACATACCATCTCGTTTGACAAAATCACCACCCTGCAGGGAGGGGAAAAAACAGCTGTCAATGCATTGAATTTAAGGAAAGATATTGATATCAAACTTGGTTGAGCATGGCGAAGCTTATAGAATTTTAGAGGACAACTCAACAAAAATACAACCTTAAAACTACATCACAATAAAAGCAGTCGTGGCCATCAGCCCTGTATCCTACAGCATAAACAAGGTAACTGACTAAAAGACAGACCACTTCTAAAACATGCTCAACCAGAAAAGTAAGCACATAGGCCATAGCAAATCAATCTAAAAAAGAAAATTCTAATTACAACTTACAAGAAGAAAATATACCTGTGCCATAAAACCTTTTATAATACGATGGAAAAAAGACCCTTTGTAATGCAATGGCCTTCCACTTTGAGGACCAATTCCTTTTTCTCCTGAACATAAAATAGAATAACAGTATTAGAAACCTACCAATTGCTTCACTAGTATCATAATCTATCAAACACGAAATGCCAACACCCTGAAAAAGAAAATGGGAGGGAAGGTTCACAATATAATTCAGAAGCAAATAGACACTCACTGCCAGGGGAAAAAATTCCAGAAAAATAATTCATCTTCAATGAAAATGAAACATCGATTATCGAACATTAGCAAGACCAATACAAATAAGACAAAAAAGAATAGAGAGAGCTACACTGTAAGAACAAGAATCCATCTTCTTTTTTTTTACCTGTACATAGTGCCCGAAAGTTTTCTGCTGTCTTGGGAGCAATATCAAAGAAAAGCTGTTGAGTGAAACTATAATCAATTAACTAGAAGGAAACATTGAAATAAAAACTACATAAACAACAAAGAAACTGTTAAATATACTAAATGCGAAAGGAAGTTGTGATAAACATAAACACAATTTGTGAGCTTCAGATTACCTCAAAAACCATCTTCTCAGCAGGATCCCCATCAATAGACACGTCCATAAAAACCATTGAGTTCTTCCTCTTCGCCATGTCTTTTCCAGCGTTCAGACAATAATAACTCAACCAAACATAACAACTAACCTGACAACATAATAAATTGTATACATTAACGTCCCTCCTAACTCCCCATTTGTGTCAAAATTAGGGAACCGATCTTCAACTGAAATTCATGGCGCACACCCAGCAACAACGTACCATTTTGACCCACTCAGTCAGTGTAAGAAGAAGAAAACTTATTCTCATATTCTTAATTCTAGTCAAGAGCCAAACTTTCAAAGAAAAACATTAACTAGTCCATATAAAAAGGAGAAGAAAAATTGCTTGCTTTCTGTCCCAAAGATGATGCATAAATCTTAAAATTCAATCAATTTCGAGCAAGATATTATCAAGGACCCATTACACTGCTTCACAACCAGATGCCATAAGCGCATTAAACTCACAAGAATCGTATATTGCTTAAGAAACCCATATCAATAAACGAAAATTTATTCACCAATCAAATAAGGAATCACCCAGATACTTAAGCAACATTGAAATAACGTATGAGGTACGTAAACTCATATTCATCAACACTGAGATAACAAAATAACAGTCAAAAGAACCAAGTAGGAACCCAAACCCTTAAACCCTAAAACACAAAATACTTGTATCTAAGATGATAACTAAAGCTCGTACAGAAACTGAAAACATTCATAATGGAAATCCCCAGCTATTATAGCCTATAAGGAATCAAAATACACATAATCAACTAATCCTGTTGTGAGAAAAATTGGGAAATAGAACAAAAAAAAAATTGTTCAGCAG
>NW_010367203.1:52953-68507 GCF_000414095.1 Morus notabilis | reverse complement strand
TCAGCAGGTTTAGATCGGAATCGAAAATATTGGTAAAAGTACAAATATTAAAAGCTTACGAGTTACGAGTAAGATATTGTATCGATTAAGAAGAAAACAAGTATGAAGAAACCTAGAATTTCACCTGAAAATGCAGAACCACAGAGTATTGACGACGACGAGATGAGACTCGAAGAGAAGAGAGTGACCCGTGTGAACCGGTGGAAATGAAACCTAGCTTTATAAGGGGAAGGGGCCTAGTAATTTCTTCTGGTCTCAAAATTACAGGACAGTCCCTCGTTGTTCTCGATCATGAAATGACGACAATACCCCTTTAAAGTAAACTTTTATGAATCTTTTTCCTCTCTCCGATTTCCACATACTTTAAAATGGGATATTATTTTAAGATTTCTTCAAAATAAATAAGAGACTGTCTACTGATAGTCATCCGTAGGATCAATTTTTTGATTATTAGATTTAATTAAAATTAAATAACATTTAGAAAGTATGTAAAATAAAAAGTTTCTAATACAGATCTGATGGTTAAAAATGATTGAAAAAAATAAAACTATCGGTAGTTTTATTTTTTTAATCCTACAAGAGAAACTCCTAATAAATAAATAAGAATATTTTGACACATTAAAATTTGGACTTTTGGCAATGAATTTTTCATACTAATGATGTCTGGAATTCAGATATATTGTCCCCATTTTTCTATGTGTCTCTTTAGTTATTATTTGTCATCTCATCTAAATTTAAAAATTTAATTAAATGAAAATAAATTATTAAAAATACTTAAACAAATCACGAATTGTTAAAATTTAATTAAAAATATTGTCATTGAGATAGGAATGTGAGACAACAGATTTTAATTCCATGTCTGATGCCAATTTCTTCCATTGGTAAATATTCTTATTTTAACATTTAAAAGAAACAAAAGAAATAAAAATTGGGACGTGTATTTGTGTATTTTGTCCCACAGAAAATAGGGGAAAGAAAAAAAATATATATTTTGGCTAATGGAAGAAAACATAATTAAATTACAATCTCTTTTTTGCAACAGGAGTCAATAAATTGATTATTATTTTCCTTCTTCTCTTTTTCAATTTTAATTATAGATTTAACATTTTCAGAAAAAAAAAATCTAGATTTAACTTAAAAAATCACCGTAACGACTTTCTACCCATGTCATCATTAACATTCACATTTATTTAAAACGAGCGTCTCAATCAGTGAAAAAAAAAAATGCTATCAATTATCAACTCAAAGAGTAAAGACTCGTTGTTGAGTGTGTGATTTATTACAAACTTTAAAAATCGATATTTTCACTTATTATCATCCCTTTTTTGAAAAAAAAATACTACCATAATTTAATTTGTTATCATTCTTCAATATTTTTTTTAATCATTTATTCGCCATGTATACTGTTAAATCTTTGAAAACGAATTGACATTCACGTAAATGAATTACTATTACGGGAACGACAACGACATGTTATTTTTTTTAAAGGAGACGTTTGGTAAGAGAATTCATACCATAATTTGAATCATGATTCATGGTTCGTTATAATATTTTCTCTTATAAAAAATACACATAAATAAAAAATAATTCTAATCTCATAATTTTAATCCATGAATCAAACATCTTCCAATTCCAACTCTGTTTGTCTGACATATAGTGCTATCAAAAGCGTTTGTCTTAGGACCAACTGCGACGACTGATGTCTCGTACTTATTAAAAAAAACCGACATGCACGACATGACGTTTTTGTTAAGACCAACTCACCGTGTCAAGTTATAGTACTATTAAGCCCGTTTGGTTCATGGATTAGAACCATGAGATTAGAACTATTTTCGATTTATGTGTGTTTTTTATGAGAAAAAATATTGTACCAAACAATGAATCATGATTCGAATCCTCCAACTAAACGGGCTAGTTGTTTTTTAATTCCACATCATATGTTCCCTTCATGTCAAACGACATGAAGTTTTGGCCCAAAAGACAAAAAAGTTGTTGAAACCATCAAGTATTACTCACCATGGTATTAAACTGCTGGAAGAAATTTCATGAGAAAGACGACAAAAATAATCTTATAGGTGAGCTACAAATGAAGCAGACGTTTAATTTATGGATTATAATCATGAGATTAGAATTATTTTTAATTTATATGTATTTTTTATTAAAGAAAATACTGTAACGAATCATAAACTGTGATTCGAATTAAGGTACGAATCAATTTTATTTATGTACTTAATGCTACTAATTTTCTTATTTTGTTTAGTCTTGCTTGCATTATATACATCTAACTTTAACCCACATGTTATCGAAACTTTGTTGTCTCTACAGGAAGTACATTATTTATTTACAAATCTATTATCATAAGCATGATTATGCATAAAAATTATATAATGATACTGATTGGGAACTAAAGATTGGCACGAATACATTGCAAAGATGATCAAAATCACATTATACGAATAAAAACTTACACCAACCAAACACAACAATCATATAATCAACGAAGACTTAAATCAATTAGCCTCTGCTAAAAATACATACGACTTTTATTACAATTTTACCACCAACAGACATAGAGAGCAGAAAATTGTAAAAGCATTTTTTTTTTATTTATAGAAATTTCATTTTCTTTCATTTTGTAAAATTTAAAAATGCGCTCCAAATAATCTCAAGCCATCTCAATCTGACCAGGAACAAACTTTGTGGAATTCTCCTTCTCACCTTGCCCCCAAATGGCGTACGCTTCCTCTCCATGAGCCGCCTCGTCTCCGATCTCCAAATCCTCGTCCGACATTCTCAGAGGCACGACAAGCCCCACGAGGTAGCAGATTATGCTTGTAACAATGACGTTTATCACCACGACGAACAATATCCCGTAAAGCTGTATTCCCAATTGCCTAAACCCGGTTCCCGCTTTCCCCAACTGGAGGCCGTAGAACAGACCCATGTATTCGTTGCGGACGGTGTAGAACAAGAAGCAGAGTTTCGGCTCGGCGAAGAGGCCGGCGAGGATTCCTCCCAAGGTTCCGGCGACGGCGTGGGTGTGAAGTACGGCCATGGTGTCGTCTACTTTCTGGAGGAGCTTTGATTTCTTGTGGACGACCATCATGGTGAACCACGGGATTGATCCGGAGAGGATTCCCATTATGATTGCTGCCCAGCCTTGCACGACCCCTACATGTCCGATGAAATGCCCCAATGAAGTTTTGTTAAACACATTAGACATCTTTTAGTATGGAAAGAGATTAGAAATAATAGTTGTGTTTGGAATTGATTTCGTTTTTATTTTTTACGTATTTCAAGAAAGAAAAAATAAAAACGTTTTTAAAACGGTGTTTGGCGCAATAAAGATAAAAAACGGAAATGAAAACGATTTTTTGGTTTAGTGTAAAATGAGAGAGAAATGAAAAACGATTTTTACCGTTTTTCATTTTTTATTTTCATTTTTTCCTCCCTCGAGGAGAGAGGGAGAAAAAGAGACATTAATAGTTACCGTTTTTCATTTTTTATTTTCATTTTTTCCTCCCTCGAGGAGAGAGAGAGAAAAAAAGACATTAATAAGTTTTTTTATACTGAAAATAATCTATTTATAAAATTACCAAACGTATTTTTAAAAATAATTTAGGTCTGAAATTGAAAACGAAAACGTTTGAATGGATCTTAGTTATACATTTTAGTTATTTAGTGGGGCATTGATTACAATTTTTCTTGTAAAGTAAGGGCACAACAACATATTTCAATTATCAAGTTGGACGTATATTTTTTCTTAAAAGTAAGGGCATAAATAAAAATTTTTCAACATCTTTGGGAAAATGTAAAATATCAAACGTTGTGTGGAATAGTTAAGAGTTATTTGTGTGTGTCAAGAATTTGGTTTGATAATTTAAAGGGTTTTTTTTTTTTTTTTTGGTGTTACCTGCAGCTGGGGTGATGCAGACCAAGCCGGTAATCATGCCTTGGACGGCACCGATGACGGAGGGTTTTCGGAAGAAGGAGATGTCGAGCAGGACCCATGTGAGCAAGCTGGCGGCGGTGCAGACGTGGGTGTTCAAAACAGCCAAGGAAGCGTCCATGCTTACGACGTAAGGATCTCCTCCGTTGAATCCTGTCCATCCCATCCAAAGCAATCCCGCCCCCGCCAGCATGAGAAGGACGTTGTTCGGAGGAAACCTTTCCCGGTCCTTGTTCAGCCTCGGTCCAACCTGTGAAAGTGAATTGTGTTAATCAAAATGCTTTTGTTGAAGTTTGAGTAACTGTTGGAAAGTTCTTAGTTTCATACCCAATATGCTGCAGTGAAACCTGCAACTCCGGAAGACAAATGGATGACATACCCGCCGGAGTAATCTATCAATCCTTTAAGAGCGAAATACCCCTTAGGAGACCAGATAGTAAACGCTACAATAGTGTAGGAAAAGGTTAGCCAAAGAGGGACGAACAACATCCACGCGTAGAAGTTCATCCGTCCTAACAACGCTCCAGCAACGAGAATCAAGGTGATTGCCGCGAACACAAACTGGAAATATATCATCGTCACGGTAGGAAACAACCCAAGGAAAGCCATCTTGAAGTAGAATGTTTGGTCCAAAGCAACATTGGCTTTCCCCCAAAAGGCAAACAGTTTCGCCCCGAACGACATCTGATAGGCCCACCCAACCCAACAAATGAGAACACAAGCAAAAGCGTAGAGCACCATGAAAGCTGAATTCACTGCCCACTTCTTCTTCACCGCGCCTCCGTAGAGGAGTAGTAGCCCCGGAATGCTTTGCATCCCGACGAAAGTCGCTGCTGTCAGCTGCCATGCGTTGTCGGCTTTGTTCATCCATTCGGGGCTTGCGTCAGACCACGCTAGGTTAGAAGGGAACGGAACAGTGGCGTTGATGTTGCTCATTTTCTGAGTTCCTCTGTCTATCACAAATTTACGAAGTTGTCAAATTAGTATTTGATGACTGACGGTCTTGAGCGCCAACCATTTGCCTTTTAACTTGGGGCATTGAATTTTGCTTCTCACGACAAGCTGTCTCTTGGATGTTTTATTCCTTGGCCGGCGTTGTTTAAACTACAAGTTTTTCTTGTCTTTATTATCTTCTTTTGGATTAAAATTGAGTTTGATTCTGAGGAGAAGCTGTCACTGAGAAGGAATCTATCTCTGATGTTATTTACTATGGTATCTTTTCTTGGCATTTTTCGGGTTAAATCCATTTTGGTTCTAGTTTTTATTCAGGATTCGTGCTGTTGATTACGACATATGGTTTCTTTGCGATTGATCTTTGAACTAGGTGTGTGGTATTGTTTATACAATGTTTTTTCTTTGTCCTAACCTTGGCTAATATATTGCTTGTGAAATTTGGCGGGGATTCCAACCTCTACTAACGGTAATATCAATGACATCTGGTATTAATCATAAGGTGCAAACATTTTTAAATTAAGGCTGCAACTAACAACAATAATATTGAACAGCTCTCCTATTACATAAAATTTCAGTTAACAAATTTTCAGCAAATTTATAGTGCCTGTACTACGTATATAAGGGTTGCTCTAGTTTGAATTTGGCGACACGTGCAAAATTTACGACTTAATTCCATGTAGCGTTTCGTTCAATGAAGAGCTCTGGAAATGATTTATGTAAACTGGACTAATAACACAACATCGCTTATGAAAAAAAAAAGAACAAAGAAAAATAAGAAGGCTAACATTACATTCAAAGTATTTTCGAAAAAAGAAAAATACACTCAAAGCATAAATAATTATAACATCACGTGACTGAAAATAAACTTTCATTCAAAGCATAATTATAACATCACGTGACTGAAAATAAACTTTAGCTTAAGAATTAGAATTAATTAAAGTGTCGATAGGGGTGCATGATTAGAACAATCGAGATGACTAATGGATTGTGCCATATATAAAGATAATAACAAATATAGATAAAGCCCTCATCACTTTTTTCCCAAAGAAATCTAAAAATATGCATGGAGACATATAGGCGGTTTGTGATTGAATTATATCTATGTTAATTTTATGTCAATATAAATCTTAGTAATATAAATTTATAAACAAAATAACATTTTATCCAAGAACGTACGTATATAGTCTATATTACCCAAATGAGATGTGGGGAACGGAGAAGAACATGAGCAGAAGTATTTGAGTACAGTTTTCACTCTTCACTCTGTACATAAATGGCGGATTTTCAACATGGGTTTGAGTAGAAAATTTGAACTAAAATTTAAATTTTTATTAGAGAAAACATTGTAATAAAAAAATTGAATTGTGATTCGATTTCGTAGGGCATAATAGTATATAACCTGCAGAGAGATGGTTTGACCTTTGTTTAATTAAGAAAGAAGTAAAAAAGAAAGTAAACAACCGAAAGCAACAAAAAAAATCTTGCATTATAATACTACAACGAAATTTATTATTTCATATGTTATACTGCATTAATTAATTAAAACCATGCTAAACAGAAGCTGCAAAGGGTAAACTTGGCCTAGCAAACAATCACATCCATGTGCCAAACAATCACATCCATGTGCCAATTTAGAAGAAGAAGAAGAAGAAGAAGAAGAAGAAAGAGAAGAAGAAGAAGAAGGAGAAGAAGAAGGAGAAGAAGAAGAAGGAGAAGAAAGAGAAGAAGAAGGAGTGTACTACGTATATAATTGTTGCTCTAGTTTGAATTTGGCGACACGTGCAAAATTTACGACTTAATTCCATGTAGCGTTTCGTTCAATGAAGAGCTCTGGAAATGATTTATGTAAACTGGACTAATAACACAACATCGCTTATGAAAAAAAAAAGAACAAAGAAAAATAAGAAGGCTAACATTACATTCAAAGTATTTTCGAAAAAAGAAAAATACACTCAAAGCATAAATAATTATAACATCACGTGACTGAAAATAAACTTTCATTCAAAGCATAATTATAACATCACGTGACTGAAAATAAACTTTCATTCAAAGCATAATTATAACATCACGTGACTGAAAATAAACTTTCATTCAAAGCATAATTATAACATCACGTGACTGAAAATAAACTTTAGCTTAAGAATTAGAATTAATTAAAGTGTCGATAGGGGTGCATGATTAGAACAATCGAGATGACTAATGGATTGTGCCATATATAAAGATAATAACAAATATAGATAAAGCCCTCATCACTTTTTTCCCAAAGAAATCTAAAAATATGCATGGAGACATATAGGCGGTTTGTGATTGAATTATATCTATGTTAATTTTATGTCAATATAAATCTTAGTAATATAAATTTATAAACAAAATAACATTTTATCCAAGAACGTACGTATATAGTCTATATTACCCAAATGAGATGTGGGGAACGGAGAAGAACATGAGCAGAAGTATTTGAGTACAGTTTTCACTCTTCACTCTGTACATAAATGGCGGATTTTCAACATGGGTTTGAGTAGAAAATTTGAACTAAAATTTAAATTTTTATTAGAGAAAACATTGTAATAAAAAAATTGAATTGTGATTCGATTTCGTAGGGCATAATAGTATATAACCTGCAGAGAGATGGTTTGACCTTTGTTTAATTAAGAAAGAAGTAAAAAAGAAAGTAAACAACCGAAAGCAACAAAAAAAATCTTGCATTATAATACTACAACGAAATTTATTATTTCATATGTTATACTGCATTAATTAATTAAAACCATGCTAAACAGAAGCTGCAAAGGGTAAACTTGGCCTAGCAAACAATCACATCCATGTGCAATTATAACATCACGTGACTGAAAATAAACTTTCATTCAAAGCATAATTATAACATCACGTGACTGAAAATAAACTTTCATTCAAAGCATAATTATAACATCACGTGACTGAAAATAAACTTTCATTCAAAGCATAATTATAACATCACGTGACTGAAAATAAACTTTAGCTTAAGAATTAGAATTAATTAAAGTGTCGATAGGGGTGCATGATTAGAACAATCGAGATGACTAATGGATTGTGCCATATATAAAGATAATAACAAATATAGATAAAGCCCTCATCACTTTTTTCCCAAAGAAATCTAAAAATATGCATGGAGACATATAGGCGGTTTGTGATTGAATTATATCTATGTTAATTTTATGTCAATATAAATCTTAGTAATATAAATTTATAAACAAAATAACATTTTATCCAAGAACGTACGTATATAGTCTATATTACCCAAATGAGATGTGGGGAACGGAGAAGAACATGAGCAGAAGTATTTGAGTACAGTTTTCACTCTTCACTCTGTACATAAATGGCGGATTTTCAACATGGGTTTGAGTAGAAAATTTGAACTAAAATTTAAATTTTTATTAGAGAAAACATTGTAATAAAAAAATTGAATTGTGATTCGATTTCGTAGGGCATAATAGTATATAACCTGCAGAGAGATGGTTTGACCTTTGTTTAATTAAGAAAGAAGTAAAAAAGAAAGTAAACAACCGAAAGCAACAAAAAAAATCTTGCATTATAATACTACAACGAAATTTATTATTTCATATGTTATACTGCATTCATTAATTAAAACCATGCTAAACAGAAGCTGCAAAGGGTAAACTTGGCCTAGCAAACAATCACATCCATGTGCCAATTTAGAAGAAGAAGAAGAAGAAGAAGAAGAAGAAGAAGAAGCAATCACTACTAATGAAATTGCAATCACTACTAATGAAATTGCAATCACTACTAATGAAATTGAGAGTCAAAACTAATAGTGACGAATACTGTTTCGTTATCCATAATATATTAATTAATGATCACTAATAGTATCATGTTGGCATGGCGTAGCGGCACAATGGGCACAAGTGATTGGTCTGAAACCACCGGACGATACAATCTTTGTGAAAAGAATGAGAGCACGGCAATTTTAGCACCTTTCGAGGGTCATCTTCGTATTCCTTACGCCCCGAACCCAATTGCAGCGATGAGTAAGGCGACGACCCTTCGAAACAGACGACACAACACTGCTTACTCACAAGATCACGTCGACTCGACCTCCTCCAGTGCCTCGACGGACGACTTTGTTGCGGAAAATGTCCGAAACACCCCCGCCGATTCCCTCATGGCACGCTCAACCGATTGATCAAAGTCGTAAATAGATAAATTATCATCGATTATACGTACATTAATAGGCAGTAATCTAGAGGCGGCAAAGTCATGGTATCGGGCGGCGAGGGAAGCGTAGAGAAGAATTTGCTGCGCGAAGCGGGTGGCGACGCTCGAGGGCAAGGGGATGATAGAAGAAAATATGTTGCGAATTATGTCAGGAGCATGGACCAAAAAGCATTCACGGGAAAACCTTGTACGATGGAATCTGGGGGGAGGAGAATATAGTCAATTTGGAGGTTGTAGTAGTCGCCGCTGGGGAGGCGTTGGTCGAGTTAGGCCAGATCATCAATCTCCCGGTTGATTTCTATTCCATAATTCTGGTAGCTATTTGTATTGTTCATGGCTCCTTATAAGATATTGAAAGGAGGACTTTGCTATATACTGCAAGCTAAGCTAGGGTAGACGATTAAGATAGGACGGCATATATATGCATGATAACCACTCCTAAACCAAGTACGATATAAAATTATTTTATTGTTTATAAATACTAGTCAAATTACACTTTAAAATAAAATAAATAAGAAAAAGGAAGGGAAAAGAAAACATAAAAATGTGTGGCTGTAAGTATAGCCTAACAGTAATTCCACAAATGACTTCACGTGAAAAGTTCGGATCTCTCACCCTAAGTTCAAAAGGAAAAAAAAAATAATAATAATCCAAACCGATTTTAAGGTAATTTGATACGAAAACTACATCAAACGATTAAAGTGAAAGACTACTTTGTTGTTTTTCAATAAACGATAACAATCTAATACATCGATTTAATAATAATTTATCTTTGAGTGTATGTCGTTTTGCAGTGTGAAACAACAAAACGTGTGGCAATACGACATTTTTCTTTCTTAGAGTAAATGGTAAGGTCATAGGGGAAACGAGACGTTCACTTAAAAGCAAATTTTTGGAACACTTCTGTTTTCAGAAAACGCAGCAAATCTTGAGACAGCAAGAGCTACGTCGTTTTTATGTCTGAACAACAATAAAATAAACTGCAAATGGCATGTACTTTTGGGTGATAAACAAAGCCAAACTCAAAAAGAATAGTTCCATTTCAGTAAAACTAAGCTGTACTTGCTTGGTAGAGTATCACCAGACTAACAAAGCCAAACTCAAAAAGAGTAGTTCCATTTTAGTAAAACTAAGCTGTACTTGCTTGGTAGAGTATCACCAGACTCATCAATAAGGCATTAACTACATGCCCTTTTCAGCTCAATGGTGGCAAATTTCTAAACACAAACAATCCTTTGCTTAGTGTGTATATGCTATGAACGAGGAAACTTTGCAGTGCATGCTAAATGTCCTTAGGTGCGTTTAACAAACCGCAAAAGAATGTAGTAAAAAAAGTAATGAGCTTAAAAAAAATAAAGAGGATTAATGGTCGTTTATTCTCTTTTAAGTATTTGCTTGACTATTAGATAGTGTAATAAGAAACTATATCATTCCCTTTCTTATGTTTATTAAAATTAAAAATAACAATTTTATGAATATAATTACTAAAATGTCCTTTTATACAATTAAATAATCATTTTAATTCATTAAATGTAGATAAGTAAATTTAGCATTCAGTCTCTTTGACAATAAATCAATATTAAAGGAGGTGCAATGATTGCCATTATTTTTCCTCATAACATATATTGTGTGGGGACCTACTAAATCTCTATTGCTGATTTTATAAGAACAACTCCAACCATACTAGTCATTTCATGTTTTTAGTTAAAATGGCTAATGATTTAGCTTTTTTTTTATTGGCTTTTCTCCACTCCAATCATTGGTTAAGAGCATTTCTAATGCAATGCTACAACTGATATGTCAATTGTAAATTTAGTATTTGAGTGCAAAAAACACTATCCAATGCAATGTTATTTGTTATGCCAAATATATCATATGATATACTTTGTAACAAATTTCTCACAAATTATAGTATGTGGGAAATTTGACATTTGATTGCTATTGGTTGAAATGTTTACTTTTTCATATAATCATTGCAACATTTGCATTTTCTAATTATTTTAAAAATAAAAGTTCACTTTTACAACTTTCAAAGCCTAATTATTATGGAAAAAAGTAGATTTAGCATTTTAAACAGCATTATGCATTGGAGTAAAAATGAAAATAACATACTATATCATACTTTGCATTTGATTGTTATTGGTTGAAATGTTTACTTTTTCATATAATCATTTCAACTTTTGCATTTTCTAATTATTTTAAAAATAAAAGTTTACTTTTACAACTTTCAAAACTTAATTATTATAGGAAAAAGTAGATTAGCATTTTAAGTAGCATTATGCATTGGAGTAAAAAAGAAAATAACATACCATATCATACTTTTTTATGTTAAATATACAATTGGCATTAGCATTTGTATTGAAGATAGTCTAAATGATTAGCTATTTTGGAGAATACATTTCACACTAGTTAAATATTGCTAGCAAGAAATGACTAGGCATCTGTTTCTTTATTATTTTATTATTTCAAACTACAATAAATGTAAAGGTTTTTTTTATTAAATAAAGTTATTTATATTTTAAATTCAATAAATATTACTCATCAAAAATAGAGAGTATGGTTAGAGTGACTCATCAAAAAATTGTTAGCCAAAATAGCTTTGTGACCATTTTAGCTAGAATTTAACTAGAATTTAGAGAGTTCCCTTAGATGTTTTAAGTAAACACATTTTTAAATAGAAAAGAGAATTACTCATCTCTTTATCTTTCCGTTGATGCAAAGTAAATATACTCTTATATTATTCTTCAAAATCTTTAAATTAGAGGTGAAAATTATTCTATTTTAAAACTTTTAAAAATAACCATTTAAAAACATTTGAAATCAAATTTTCTATCAAGCTATGGAGTAACTAGTGCCCTAAAAATTATTGTCGTACGAGGAGAAATTCACAGGTCAATCTTCACGGTAATTAGAACACCAATGGAGCTCAGGAAGGGGTGGGAAGCCCACTAGCTCCTAGGGGTGCGCTAGATGGGAAAAGACCTATTGATATGTGTACACTCTAGGTGGAACTAGTTTACGTGTATTTTTTTGTGAACTTCACGGTAATTAGAACACCAATGGAGCTCAGGAAGGGGTGGGAAGCCCCCTAGCTCCTAGGGGTGCACTAGATGGGAAAAGACCTATTGATATGTGTACACTCTAAGTGGAACTAGTTTACGTGTATTTTTTTTAGAGAAAATACTATAATGAGTCACGAACTATGATCCGAATTATGTCACGGATCTTTGCTCCAAGTTGCAGAAGATATATAGTTACTCTTTCTATTACCGAGACAGAGACAGAGTATGCCATTGTGGCCGAAGCTAGCAAAGAGATCGTATGGTTGCATTCGTTCTTGGAAAAATCAGGTCACAAGTACAAAAGAAGTATATTGCATTGTCACAAGCATAGTACTATTCATTTGGTAAGGAATCATGTTTAATTTGAAAAGAATTTGATATTAACATAAAATTTTATTTGAATTAGGAGATAAAGGTTTTAATTAAAACAGCATGTCGTTCGTAAATACATAAGGGACAAAACTAGTTGAACCAGATTTTGTTTGTCATTGTTAATATGATAGAGATTAATCAGAAATATTCTATTCCTTAAATTTGGATAGAATTTGATAGTAGGAGATAGAGTTTAAATTAAAACGGCAAGCGATTCAAAAAAACATGAGGGACCATAGGCCGTGATAGTAAACAACAACAAATGCCTTTTCTGAACCTTCAACTAAAATGGAATTTTGGCCATAAATAATATGTCGCTTTTGAGAAACAAGATACAAAAACTGACATCGTTTTATTTTAGCGTAAAAGAAATACTAATACATTAGAGAGCTGTCATGTTGATATGTAAACGACATCAGAAGTTTAATGTAAGACAATACTTTGTCGTTTCTTCTCAAAATGAAGACAATCTGACAAACCCTTGGAAAACCAACGCTATGTCGTTTTAATAATTTAACTCTGACTATATCTCGTATAAACAACAAAATGTCACTGATACCGACATTTTTCTTTGTTAATGTAGATGAGAAACGACACGTTCGACTTAATAGCAAGCATTTGGAACACATATATATCCATTATCATAAAACGACAGCAAACTTTTGGACGACTAAAGCTATGCCGTTTTTATGTCTGAACGACAATAAAATAAACTGCAAATAATATGTACTTTTGGATGATAGACAAAGCCAAATTTGAAAAAGAAAAGTTCTATTTTTTGTAAAACTAAGCTCTTGCTTGGTAGAGTATGATCAAACTCACCAATAAACATAAACTGCATGTCCTTTTCCAGCTCAATGAGAGAAAATTTCCAAGCATAAACAATCCTTTTCTTAGTGAGCTATGAACGAGGAGACTTTACAGTACATGCTAAATATTCTTTCATTATTCTTTAAAATCTTTAAAATTATAACATTTTACATTTCATCAATACGTTCTTATAAATTTCTATTTTATTACGCAATTATATTAATTAAAATCTGAATATTTTATAATATATTTTAAAATTGGAGATGAAAAATATTTCAAATATAACATCCAAAATAATTTAAAACTGAACTATCACCTCTTAGAAACAATGAGGGATCGATTGTGCCAAAAATTCAGAGACAGCTAACTTAAGAAAGGGACAGTGGGAAGCGTCATTACGTGTTAGACTTTAGAAGGTTTTTTTTTTTTTTTTTAATATTTAAACTAGAAACTACATGTCGTTTTACATTGCAATTGCCAATTATGGAAGGTCAAGAAACCAGAAGCAACAATAAGTATAAGTTTTTCAAAGAAAGCTGATGAAGACCAATCTTATATTCTAAGTGATTAATTAAGCCCATTAACTACAAAATAATCTTATTAAAAAAAAACAAAATAGTCTTTGCACTGTACAAGGCATAATACTTTCTTCCTCACAAAGTAACTAAAAGAAGTATATCAAGGGCCAATAGCAATTATATTGGATATCTCTACCGTTAAACCAGCACCATATAAGGAATTTACGTTCGCACTTCAAAAAAAAAAAAAAAAAAAAATAGCGTAAAGTTAACTGCAAATCAGTCACGAGTATTATACAATTTACAACTAGCTAAGCAAAATCTTCATGAAAAAAAAAACCAGAAACAGTCTAATTCTCAATTCTCAATTAAGAAAATCTAATTAATTGGCACGGCGTAACGGCACAACGGACATAGGTGACTGATCTCCAGCCACTGAACTATGCAGTCTCTGTGATAAAGGTGAGAACACGGCATTCGTAGCACCGTCTGATTGTCGTTCCAATCCAAAGATAACTCTTCCAAACAGATCGTACAATTACACCATTTACTCGCCTCATCAGCACCAGAAACATTATTCTCATGATCAGCATCATCATTCTTGACCACCTCTAGCGCTTGAATCGACGACTTAGTCGTGGGGATCGGAGTTTGAAACTCCTCGGCAGATTCCCTCAAGGCACGCTCAAGCGTTGATTCCTCGGAGCGAGTAGTACCGGCCGGAAAGACGCGTACATGAATGGGGAGTAAGGAGGCGGAGAAGTTGTGGCGCTGGACGATGTCAAAGACATCGGCGGTTATTTCGCACTTCATAGAACGGGTGAGCCGGGAGGGCACGCCGGAAGAGTAGAGAATGTCGGCCATCAGGCGTAGAGTGTCAGCCAAGAATGTGGAGAGGCCGATGAGATTTACGACCTCGCTTTCGAGACCGCCTGTGGAGAAGCAGATGCGGAAGCGGATATAATCTGTTTCTTCGAAATTAGGTGGCAGGAATGTGCGCTGATCAATCTCTACACTGCAGTCGTAGCCTAAATATTGGGGGCTATTACTTATAATCCTCACCATATTGCTTCTTGCAAAACGTCTCTATAGCTCTGTGAACGTCTGTTGTGATTGTAAATCTGGTATGAGCGATGGCAAAAGTGAGGAAATTATATATAGAATCATGTAACTCCGAATCATTATGAAATACGAATTGTAAACCAAATAGGATAGCTTGGTACTAGGTCACAAATGGCTAAGCGTTTTCCATTAATTTTTTATGTTTTTTTTTTTTTTTTAAGTGATAATAAAAAAACGGAGAGAAAGAATTGCGGACTTCAAGTAGGAAAAGACCGTTAGAAATCAAATTCAACATGCAGCAGAAATAGTGGAACCAACTTTTATTTGAAATCGTTAATATGATTGAGATTAATCAAAAATATTGTGTTCCTTAAGGACATAAAGGTTTTAATTAAAACTGCATGTCGTCCTTAAAAACATATAAGGGACAAGAAACATATGTGAATGTGATATATAAATCGTCATAAATGGTAAACAACAACAAATTTTAATATATTAGCTACACGCAAAATTTTGACAATAAATGATATGTCGCCTTCTTATATAGGCTTTTTTTTTTTTTTTTTTTTTTTTTTTTTTTAATTCTTCCCCCACCTTTGGGCGTTTTAAAAAATATTT
>NW_010367203.1:4341-50309 GCF_000414095.1 Morus notabilis | reverse complement strand
TTTTTTTTATTGGCTTTTCTCCACTCCAATCATTGGTTAAGAGCATTTCTAATGCAATGCTACAACTGATATGTCAATTGTAAATTTAGTATTTGAGTGCAAAAAACACTATCCAATGCAATGTTATTTGTTATGCCAAATATATCATATGATATACTTTGTAACAAATTTCTCACAAATTATAGTATGTGGGAAATTTGACATTTGATTGCTATTGGTTGAAATGTTTACTTTTTCATATAATCATTGCAACATTTGCATTTTCTAATTATTTTAAAAATAAAAGTTCACTTTTACAACTTTCAAAGCCTAATTATTATGGAAAAAAGTAGATTTAGCATTTTAAATAGCATTATGCATTGGAGTAAAAATGAAAATAACATACTATATCATACTTTGCATTTGATTGTTATTGGTTGAAATGTTTACTTTTTCATATAATCATTTCAACTTTTGCATTTTCTAATTATTTTAAAAATAAAAGTTTACTTTTACAACTTTCAAAACTTAATTATTATAGGAAAAAGTAGATTAGCATTTTAAGTAGCATTATGCATTGGAGTAAAAAAGAAAATAACATACCATATCATACTTTTTTATGTTAAATATACAATTGGCATTAGCATTTATATTGAAGATAGTCTAAATGATTAGCTATTTTGGAGAATACATTTCACACTAGTTAAATATTGCTAGCAAGAAATGACTAGGCATCTGTTTCTTTATTATTTTATTATTTCAAACTACAATAAATGTAAAGGTTTTTTTTATTAAATAAAGTTATTTATATTTTAAATTCAATAAATATTACTCATCAAAAATAGAGAGTATGGTTAGAGTGACTCATCAAAAAATTGTTAGCCAAAATAGCTTTGTGACCATTTTAGCTAGAATTTAACTAGAATTTAGAGAGTTCCCTTAGATGTTTTAAGTAAACACATTTTTAAATAGAAAAGAGAATTACTCATCTCTTTATCTTTCCGTTGATGCAAAGTAAATATACTCTTATATTATTCTTCAAAATCTTTAAATTAGAGGTGAAAATTATTCTATTTTAAAACTTTTAAAAATAACCATTTAAAAACATTTGAAATCAAATTTTCTATCAAGCTATGGAGTAACTAGTGCCCTAAAAATTATTGTCGTACGAGGAGAAATTCACAGGTCAATCTTCACGGTAATTAGAACACCAATGGAGCTCAGGAAGGGGTGGGAAGCCCCCTAGCTCCTAGGGGTGCACTAGATGGGAAAAGACCTATTGATATGTGTACACTCTAAGTGGAACTAGTTTACGTGTATTTTTTTTAGAGAAAATACTATAATGAGTCACGAACTATGATCCGAATTATGTCACGGATCTTTGCTCCAAGTTGCAGAAGATATATAGTTACTCTTTCTATTACCGAGACAGAGACAGAGTATGCCATTGTGGCTGAAGCTAGCAAAGAGATCGTATGGTTGCATTCGTTCTTGGAAAAATCAGGTCACAAGTACAAAAGAAGTATATTGCATTGTCACAAGCATAGTACTATTCATTTGGTAAGGAATCATGTTTAATTTGAAAAGAATTTGATATTAACATAAAATTTTATTTGAATTAGGAGATAAAGGTTTTAATTAAAACAGCATGTCGTTCGTAAATACATAAGGGACAAAACTAGTTGAACCAGATTTTGTTTGTCATTGTTAATATGATAGAGATTAATCAGAAATATTCTATTCCTTAAATTTGGATAGAATTTGATAGTAGGAGATAGAGTTTAAATTAAAACGGCAAGCGGTTCAAAAAAACATGAGGGACCATAGGCCGTGATAGTAAACAACAACAAATTTTAGTATAGTAGCAATATGAACTGCCTTTTCTGAACCTTCAACTAAAATGGAATTTTGGCCATAAATAATATGTTGCTTTTGAGAAACAAGATAACAAAAACTGACATCGTTTTATTTTAGCGTAAAAGAAATACTAATACATTAGAGAGCTGTCATGTTGATATGTAAACGACATCAGAAGTTTAATGTAAGACAATACTTTGTCGTTTCTTCTCAAAATGAAGACAATCTGACAAACCCTTGGAAAACCAACGCTATGTCGTTTTAATAATTTAACTCTGACTATATCTCGTATAAACAACAAAATGTCACTGATACCGACATTTTTCTTTGTTAATGTAGATGAGAAACGACACGTTCGACTTAATAGCAAGCATTTGGAACACATATATATCCATTATCATAAAACGACAGCAAACTTTTGGACGACTAAAGCTATGCCGTTTTTATGTCTGAACGACAATAAAATAAACTGCAAATAATATGTACTTTTGGATGATAGACAAAGCCAAATTTGAAAAAGAAAAGTTCTATTTTTTGTAAAACTAAGCTCTTGCTTGGTAGAGTATGATCAAACTCACCAATAAACATAAACTGCATGTCCTTTTCCAGCTCAATGAGAGAAAATTTCCAAGCATAAACAATCCTTTTCTTAGTGAGCTATGAACGAGGAGACTTTACAGTACATGCTAAATATTCTTTCATTATTCTTTAAAATCTTTAAAATTATAACATTTTACATTTCATCAATACGTTCTTATAAATTTCTATTTTATTACGCAATTATATTAATTAAAATCTGAATATTTTATAATATATTTTAAAATTGGAGATGAAAAATATTTCAAATATAACATCCAAAATAATTTAAAACTGAACTATCACCTCTTAGAAACAATGAGGGATCGATTGTGCCAAAAATTCAGAGACAGCTAACTTAAGAAAGGGACAGTGGGAAGCGTCATTACGTGTTAGACTTTAGAAGGTTTTTTTTTTTTTTTTTAATATTTAAACTAGAAACTACATGTCGTTTTACATTGCAATTGCCAATTATGGAAGGTCAAGAAACCAGAAGCAACAATAAGTATAAGTTTTTCAAAGAAAGCTGATGAAGACCAATCTTATATTCTAAGTGATTAATTAAGCCCATTAACTACAAAATAATCTTATTAAAAAAAAACAAAATAGTCTTTGCACTGTACAAGGCATAATACTTTCTTCCTCACAAAGTAACTAAAAGAAGTATATCAAGGGCCAATAGCAATTATATTGGATATCTCTACCGTTAAACCAGCACCATATAAGGAATTTACGTTCGCACTTCAAAAAAAAAAAAAAAAAAAAATAGCGTAAAGTTAACTGCAAATCAGTCACGAGTATTATACAATTTACAACTAGCTAAGCAAAATCTTCATGAAAAAAAAAACCAGAAACAGTCTAATTCTCAATTCTCAATTAAGAAAATCTAATTAATTGGCACGGCGTAACGGCACAACGGACATAGGTGACTGATCTCCAGCCACTGAACTATGCAGTCTCTGTGATAAAGGTGAGAACACGGCATTCGTAGCACCGTCTGATTGTCGTTCCAATCCAAAGATAACTCTTCCAAACAGATCGTACAATTACACCATTTACTCGCCTCATCAGCACCAGAAACATTATTCTCATGATCAGCATCATCATTCTTGACCACCTCTAGCGCTTGAATCGACGACTTAGTCGTGGGGATCGGAGTTTGAAACTCCTCGGCAGATTCCCTCAAGGCACGCTCAAGCGTTGATTCCTCGGAGCGAGTAGTACCGGCCGGAAAGACGCGTACATGAATGGGGAGTAAGGAGGCGGAGAAGTTGTGGCGCTGGACGATGTCAAAGACATCGGCGGTTATTTCGCACTTCATAGAACGGGTGAGCCGGGAGGGCACGCCGGAAGAGTAGAGAATGTCGGCCATCAGGCGTAGAGTGTCAGCCAAGAATGTGGAGAGGCCGATGAGATTTACGACCTCGCTTTCGAGACCGCCTGTGGAGAAGCAGATGCGGAAGCGGATATAATCTGTTTCTTCGAAATTAGGTGGCAGGAATGTGCGCTGATCAATCTCTACACTGCAGTCGTAGCCTAAATATTGGGGGCTATTACTTATAATCCTCACCATATTGCTTCTTGCAAAACGTCTCTATAGCTCTGTGAACGTCTGTTGTGATTGTAAATCTGGTATGAGCGATGGCAAAAGTGAGGAAATTATATATAGAATCATGTAACTCCGAATCATTATGAAATACGAATTGTAAACCAAATAGGATAGCTTGGTACTAGGTCACAAATGGCTAAGCGTTTTCCATTAATTTTTTATGTTTTTTTTTTTTTTTGAAGTGATAATAAAAAAACGGAGAGAAAGAATTGCGGACTTCAAGTAGGAAAAGACCGTTAGAAATCAAATTCAACATGCAGCAGAAATAGTGGAACCAACTTTTATTTGAAATCGTTAATATGATTGAGATTAATCAAAAATATTGTGTTCCTTAAGGACATAAAGGTTTTAATTAAAACTGCATGTCGTCCTTAAAAACATATAAGGGACAAGAAACATATGTGAATGTGATATATAAATCGTCATAAATGGTAAACAACAACAAATTTTAATATATTAGCTACACGCAAAATTTTGACAATAAATGATATGTCGCCTTCTTATATAGGCTTTTTTTTTTTTTTTTTTTTTTTTTTTTTAAATCGATGCCCCAACTTTGCGCGATTGATAAATTAATTCTTAAACTAAATTTTTGAGGATTAATCCCTTAGACTTTACAATTTTGATATAGGTACTCCAATTGATGACAGTATCAAAAAAAAAAAAATTGGATGGAATGTCACATGCCCTCACGTGCGTGACTAATCAGACACCAAATTCAAAAATAACCTAAAAATATCTTTTAACTGAAAAAACCAAAAAAAAAAAAAGCAAATTGGGGATTTGATGTAGGGAGATTTGAGTATTAATAGTCATTTTTATATTTTATTGTCGTTTGTTATAGCTTTCTAATTTAGCTTAGTTTTGTTATTATTATGTCGTTTATCTTAATTGTTATTGTTATCGTTTTCTAGGTAAGTTATAAATAGCCACTTAACTATTGTATTAAGGGGACTGAAAATATTTTAAGAATTGAATACTAGAGTTGAGGTTTCTTTCTAATTTGGGGATTTTCCCCTTATGGGTTCTTTTAAGTAGATTGGGATTGCACGTCCCGTCTCTCATCCGGGTTAAGCCGAAAAAATTCTATCCCTAACCATTTCGCTGCATCAGGATTAGTCATTAATATGCCCTTCTCCTTTTCTTTATGAGCAATACTATTGGGCATCCGTAGTGCTTAGTACAATCCACTAATAAAATGTGAGTCCCGTAACATGAGATCCTATGAGACTCACATTCTATTAGTAGTGGTGTTTAGTACCGATAGTGCTTCTAAGTATTTTTCTTTCTCTATCGGTCGCACATGGCTCACTGATACGACATTTTTCTTTCTTAGAGTATACGGTGTCATAAGAAAAACGACATGGTCGACTTAAAAGCAAATTTTTGACAGAAGTGGGTTTTCTGAAAACGACAACAAACCTTGAGACAACAAAAGCAATGTCGTTTTTATGTCTAAACGACAATAAAATAAACAGCAAATGACATGTACTTTTGAGTGATAATCATATCCAAACTTAATTAAAAGAATGGTTCTATTTTAGTAAAACTAAGCTGTTGATTGGTAGAGTATCATTACACTCACGTATAAACATAAACTAAATGTCCTTTTTCAGCTCAATGAGAACAAATTTCTAAACACAGACGATCCTTTGCTTAGTGTGTTATATGCTATGGAAGATGAGACTTTGCAGTACATGAAAAATATTCTTTTATTATTCTTCAAAAAAATAAAAAAATAAAAAATAAATAAACATTCAAAAAAAATTTAAAACCGAACTATCTATTAAGGTATGGAGTCTAATTACTGCCCTCCTGATTATTTGTCTTATGAAGAGATTTTACGGATCAATCTTCGCAGTAAGGTCATCACAGGGGTTGGAAGGGGTGGGAAGCCCCACTCCTAGGGCGCTGGGCGGCAGGAAAAGTACTACTAATATGTTTACACTCTTGCCGTGGTACGTTTCTAACCTGCAAAAGATAGTTACTTTTTTGAGACAAAGTATGTCATTGTGGTTCAGCTAGCAAATGGATGGTATAGTTGTAGTAATTCTTGAAAAAATTGGGTCACAAGAACGAAAAGAGTATATTGCATTGTGACAATCAGAGTACGATTTCCTTGATAAGGAATCATGTTTATTGTGCAAAGACAAAGCATGTGCAAGTTCGTTACAGTTTTATAAGACCACTATTGGAGAATGGAGTCTTAGCAATTGTAAGATTTAGGGGAGACAGAATCTAGTTGACATTTTGACAAAGACTGCTCTGATTGAGAAACTGAAGTTGTGAGCAACTTCAGTTGGACTTATCTTTCGAGAAAAGAGAGTCGTTGTCGCGGTAGGGTGATTGTTAAGTTGTGGAGTCTATTATTGTCCTGATGATTATTACCTTAATTATGAACATTTCATTAAGGGTGGTTTAGAAATTTTACTGGAGATTTAGATCACAGGAGGTCTTTTACCGGTTATGTGTTTCGAGTACTCGGAGGTACTGTGCCTCACTTCAACTTGTTGTTGCATTGTCAATAACTGAGGCTGAGTAAATTGCTCTGACAGAGAGGCAAAGACGTTTGGTTCATAGATTAGAATCATGAGATTAGAATTATTTTCAATTTACGTGTATTTTTTGTGTGAGAAAACATTGTAGCAAACCATGAACCATTCGAATCAGGGTACGAATCCACTTACCAAAACTCATTGAGGAGCCGGGATTGAAACACATACACTTTATGGTGTATTGTGATAGTCAAAGTGCATTTTACTCATCCAAGAACCAAATGTTTCATAAGCGGACCAAGCACATAGATGTGAGACTTCATTTCATTAGAAATATATTGTCTAAAGGAGAAGTGAGGGTTTTGAAAGGTCTCCACAGATGACAACCCTGCAGACATGATGATCACTAAGGCATTACCAACAGCAAAATTCAAACACTGTTTGAATTTTGTTTCTGTTGAGTGTGCAGAACGAGGTTGTGAGGAAGAAGGAAATCAACTGAATTGAAGAATCAACGCTCAAGGTGGAGAGTTGTTAAAGATTTGACCATTGATTCTAGAGTCATTAGTGACATGGCACAGGGTTAATAATCTGTTAGGCTACAAGTAAGTTTTGAATGCTGATTTGACCATTGATTCTAGAGTCATTCTCATCTTTCATGTTCTTGGGTGATTTCAATTCTTGCAATTGGTAGATTCTATGTAATTTTGAGTCAACTCAGAAAGGGGTTTTTATTAGGATTTCACAACGGTAGCCATAGAGACTTCAGACTAGGAAAGAGTTTGAGACGGAAAAAAAATAATAATAATAGTTGATGGAATAGCAGTAATAATGTTTTCATCACGTGAAAACTTAATATTTTTAAAAATAATAATACTATGTTCAAAATGCTCTTTTCACTATTGTTAAAACAAATTCATTAAAACTAAAACCCTTCTCGTTTAATGTGATTATTGATGTAAAATATTTATATATGATTACTAATGTTAAATTTCTGATTTTTTTTATCCATTGTAATGTCAAGAATCATACCTATCAAAAAAAAAAAAAAAAAAAAAAAAAAAAAACTTTAGGAATCGTTTCCTCAAAAAAAAAAAAAAAACAAAACAAAACTTTAGGAATCGTTTCCTCAAAAAAAAAAAAAAATTTTTTTCTAGTATTTCCTCTTTTTTGAAAATACATATGTTCTCTACTTATTAGCCGTCGGATCTCTATTATTTTTTCAATCTGATTTGATTTTAATTAAATTTAGGGCTAGTTGCAGTTGTTGTGCTTTTAAAATAATTATTGTGCTTTTAATAGAAGCACTACTTTTACTTAAAATAAAAATAGAAGTAAAAATAAAATCTAAAAGCTACACATATTAACTTCTCAAAATAACTTAAAAATTGTATTGATTTGTGGGCAAAGTATTTTTATACACTTTTATCAAACATTATAGTTGCATCGTTTATGATGCAAAGTGCTTTTAGGAGTTTTAAAAGTAATCTTAAATACTTGATAAGTAGGGATATGTGTCCAAAAATGAGAAGACTAGGGAAAGTCTAAAAAAAAAAAGAAAAAAAAAGAGAAAAGACATGTCGGCTGTGTTTAGAATTGATTCCGTTTTTATTTTTTACGTTTTTTAGAAAAAAAAATGAAAACGTTTCTAAAATAGCGTTCGGCGCAATAAAGATAAAAATTGAAAATGAAAATGATTTTTTAATTTATTATAAAATGATAGAGAAATAAAAAATGACTTTTAATCATTTTTTATTTTTTATTTTTGTTTTCTCATCTCTCGAGCAGAGAGAAAGAAAGATAAACATTAATGAGTTTTTTTTTTATATTGAAATTAATCTCTTGATAAATTTACCAAATGTATTTTTAAAAATAATTTATGTTTGAAATTAAAAACGTTTTTATTTTCATTTTTATATAAAAAACAAAAATTATTTTAAAAAAAGCACCCGTCGTTTTCTTGCAGGTTGGGGTCAAAACGACGGCGTCGGGCCAAGTCTCCACAGAACTCAGAAGCACAAACGCAGTAATTGAAAGGCGTCGTTGTTTCAGAGCCGTCGCCGGTAGACAATGGAGAAGCACCCACAGGAACCCTGGAGGGTTCTCGAGTTCTACAGTGGCATCGGAGGCATGGTATTTCCGACAATTTTTCAATTCTCTCTCTCTCTGTTGTTAGCTGATTCTGTTGATGCCTCGTTAGGTTTTAGTTGTGTTCAAGATCAATCAATTTGTTCGTCAAAACTTCCCTTTATATTTTTATGATTTTTTTTTTTGGTCTTCTTGTTGTTAGAGGTACTCATTGACGAGAGCTGGACTAAACGCGAAAATCGTGGAAGCCTTCGACATCAACGACACGGCCAACGATGTCTATGAATTCAACTTTGGCCACCGTCCTTATCAGGTTTTTCTCTTTTCTTTATTGATTTTTTTTTTAATGAATTGAAACACATGACTTGTGTTGTTTGTCTTAGAATTGAAACAATGTTCTGTTCTGTTTAAAGTTTTTGTTGTTATGGGCTTGGAATTGCTCAGGCGTTTTCTTCCATTAAAATTCTGTTTGTAAATATTTATGGTCGGATATTATAGGGTAATATTCAGAGCCTGACTGCTACTGATCTCGACAGTTTTGGGGCACACGCATGGCTTCTTTCTCCTCCTTGCCAACCATACACTCGACAAGGTGACACATTCTTCATTGCATTTTCCCTTAATTCCTCGAAAATAATTCCGCTTTTTGCGGATGTGTGTTTGTATATTAGCAACTGACAAGGAATTTGTTGAACTTATTCTTATTAGGTCTCCAAAAGCAATCCAATGATCCTCGTGCATTTTCGTTTCTGAATATTCTTGAATTGATACGAGACATATCACGCCCACCCATTATGTTGTTTGTGGAGAATGTTGTTGGATTTGAGGTTTGTTCATGAAAATTCCGCTCCATTCTAGTAAGATTTGTTTGGTTGGTTGCCTTTTGATGTTGATTTTCTCTTCTGGTTATAGACGTCTGATACACATTCAAGGATGTTAGAGATATTGGAAGAAGCTGATTTTGTAACACAGGAGTTTATATTGACTCCATTACAATTTGGTGTGCCTTATTCCAGGCCACGCTATTTTTGTCTGGTACGTTTTCTCTGTCTGAGTTTCCCAGTCATCTGGAAAAATATGGGAACTATTACTTCTACTGTTTGCAGTAACTTTGGACTTTTATTTAACTTGTATCAATTTCCTTTGTAGTCAAAGAGGAAACCTTTATCCTTTCAGAACCCACTGTTTGATAATCAGCTTCTTTACTCTCCAACCCCATTGTCTTGGCATGCCGATAAAGAAGTATTATGCGAACATGATCAAACACAAGAGAGCTTGGATAAGTTGATCCGATCTTGTGAGCCAATAGAGAGGTTTCTTGAGTTGAAGAGTCCTAGCCAGCAACCAGGATCCGGTTTTTTGGATGCCACTGGTGCTCTAGCAGACGATTTTGGAGCTCTGGAGCAAGATGGTAAAAGGGATGGAGATGATGTTCGCTCCTTGAAACAGTATTTTGTCCCTTTAAACTTGATAGAGAGGTGGGGAAGTGCCATGGGTATCCTTTTTCTTTCTGATCATTATGGAATAGCATATTTGATTTCCAAATGTTGGATATTTATCTATCCATGCACAGACATATATGCTGAAATTCTTAACTCTGCTTAGATATTGTCTATCCCGATTCGCAGCGATGTTGTTGTTTTACAAAAAGTTATTACCGATATGTGAAAGGCACTGGCTCCCTTTTGGCAACAGTCCTGGTAAGATGCCATTCTGTCAACTTATGCTGAATTCTTCTATGATACTTGAGCGTTTCTCTATGTTATACCTGATTTGCTTCATTGCTTAAGATCTTACATCTATTTGTTAGGTGCCTTATTTCTTTCTTTGAAAGTCTATTTGTTGGGTACTTGCACAAAGCATGATTAGTATGTAATGATGTCTAATGTCACCATTGCTGGTAGGTGATATTCCAAAGTGATTTGACCTGAAGAGTCATATAAATGAAAATACCTTAGCTTAGGTACGAAAAAGGATATGATACTCGATGTAAGGTCTAATTCTCGTACCACAAGTTTGCTGTCCACTACTCATGAGTTTTTTTTTTTTTTTTTTTTTTTTTTTTTTTTTTTTCAAGCGTATAGTTCATGTTCATTATAATGAGAAACTTGCCATAGTTTTTCTTGAATAATGCATTTACAAGATTATAGTTATGCAGCCAGAGAAAAAGGGTAAAGCATCTTCGTTAAAGAATCAAGGTCTTAGATACTTTACCCCAAGGGAGGTATGCGGATTTCTTTCCCATCTCTTCTGAAGGTTTATTTTCATTTTCTTGCAAATCAAGCTTTGCTAAACCTCCTTTTTCTTTTTTTTTGGAAATTAGGTTGCTAATTTGCATTCTTTCCCTGAAGATTTCCACTTTCCACAACACATAAGCCTTAGACAACGGTACGATGTTGCTCTTGGTTTTTTTTTTTTTTTATAAGAAAAACTTTATTGATAAAATCAATAACAAGGGCAAAGGATAGAGAATCATCAAACCCACAAGATACAGAAATGGCCAAATGCGAAAAAAGATTTGACCAAGATATGAAAGGAAACAAAAAATAACTCTCAGATCAATTCCCTATTACATCTTTCAAATTCCAAATGACTAAAGAAAGTGGAAATCCTTTAAAAGCTTTATCTGAAGCAGCCCATAGCGATCCAAGAAACTTTGCCTTCTAAAAAATATCAATTGGCTCCATCTCCTTTTCCTCAAAAATATCAGTTGCTCTTGGTCTCTTATTATTTTTCACGTCCTTGTTATTTATCTTATTATATTCTCTATTATTTTGGTAAATATGAAGAATTCAGCATTTCAAATAGGACTATACATTAGGTAGGTTCACATTAAATTTAAGAGTGAATTTGGTGGTTAAAAAATAAATAAAACTACGTTGCACTCCTGTTATACATATAGGCTTTAATTCTTCCACTAATCTCTCCAAGATATTTGTTAGAAAATATGTTTAATACTCGTCCATTGCATATTATGTAAAGTGCATATTTGTAATAATGGGATACAGGTGGCATTTATGATTCGAGATGTTCATTACCTAATTTACATGACGCAAGCAGATTATTTGCATTTTCATAAAAGCATTACTTCCAACATTTTTTTAAAGCAAGAGAACCACTAGTTTGGTGAATTAAATTGCAAGATTTAGCCGACTTAAAAAATAAGAACGTTACAGTCACCACCAAGACACCAACTGAAGACAAAGAAATGTTGCAATTCCCCGCTAGTTAGTTGCTATGTAGAAAACTTCTATATTTTCTTGTGCTTGAAAAATATATGAACAATTCTATTTCTCAATCTATGTTGCAGTTATGCATTGCTTGGAAACAGTTTAAGCATAGCAGTGGTTACTCCTCTACTGCAATATTTATTTGCTGAATCTTCACGATAATCCGACGATAAACGCTTGATCAAGAACTTTCTATCTGGACATGGACGAAGACTTTTGACCATGAAGGAACTTCTCTAGCTGGTTTAAGGATTCATATTACTCAGGTAGCTCGCTAGAAAGCGTGTCAATGGCGATCCAACATAATGTTATTTTAGATGTACAGTCTTGCTCACAGATGTTCACCTTTTCAGAGCAAACACAAGATTTTACCAATATGATATTAGCTCTTTATATAACATATAACAACTTAGATTTTAAATGATATGTAATAAGATGACTATCACTCTTTTGTATTTCATGAGAATGAGAACTTTCTTCTTGGTTGATGCATATAACTGTCTTAGAAGGAAAAATGGTTGAAATAAGTAGGGGTGTGGAAATGCGTTAAAAATAAAAAGTGAAAAACGATTTGGCAGGATGTAGTAGACTATTTTGAATTTTCATATATATATATATATACACACACACACACACACATATATATATGTTTCTTTTAAATTTTACGGACAAGATTTTTATTTTTATTTTTAAACGTGAAAGATATCCAAATTCCAAGTGCGAGGATAAAATTGTCAAATAATAAGTTCAATTAGTTTAATTTTACTTGCCAATAATTCTTTGAGTTATTTTCTATTCTAATTTTTTTAGGAAAAAAAAAAAAACAAATATGAAGTATCCTACTTAAGGGAAAACATACGGGGAAAGCGGAGTTCATGATAATAAAAATTCGAGCAAAGTTATTTATTAAGGATAAAAACTAACTTAATAAATGTTTAAAATTCAACATTCGAATTAGTCTCCAAATATAACTTTTTTTGTATTATCGTGTAATATCATTTTCTTTTCCTTTGTGTAACATTTGGTTCACCAAAGTATAATATTAAAAAAAAATGTTAGCTTCATTTTTTCTGTTATTTTTTGTCACTTACGGCATTTATTGTTTAATACGTGAATTTTATTAACATAATATATTATTATTTAAATGAAAATAAATAATAAAATTCACGTCTTAAATAATAAATGCGAGCCGAAAAGTGACAAAAATAGTGATACTTACGTTTATCAAAAAATAAAGTCCAACACATATAATAATATTACACACTTACAAATGATGTTACACAGAAAACAATAAAAGTCATATTTTTCGGATTATACGGTTGTTGCTTTGCCTAAAACTTATATAATTTTTCTTTAAAACGTCTTTTAATAGTTACCAAACAAAGTCATGCACAAATTTTATTTATTTTCACTTTAGGACCAAAAAAAAAAAAAAAAAAAAAAAAAAAAAACGAGACAGGCTGTGCGTCCCACGCTCCCTCGTAGCCTTTCCCTTGTTAGAAGTTAGACCTAGGACTTGTAACGCAAGCATTGAAAAAGAACGAAAAATAAAAGAAAAGAAATATACAAATACATCAATATTTCATATTTGTTTTCTTCCCTATTCTCATTTCTCACAAACCCTAGGTCCTGAGTCCGAATCCGATCCTCGTTTTGTTCCTGAATTAACAAAATCAAGCTCGATATCTCTTCCAGAATAAGATTCATAAATTGATTTTCAGAAGAGCTCCTGTGGAATTACGTGAGTTTTATCACGAAGGTCAGTCAAATCTGGTCCCAATTTTGATTTTTAGGGCTTTTGATTTCACGATCTTAACGCTTTATTGTTTTCGTTTATTTTTCGATTAATTTGTTGTTACTTGTAGGAAAGTACGTAATTTTGATTTAGATTTCAGATTGTGTGACTTATGCCCCTATCTTGAATGTTCTTTTAGGGCTTTTGATTTCATTATCTCAATGTTTGCCTGTTCATTCAATTTTTCATTATTTTGCCTATATTTCCAAATAAATGTGTGATTTTTAATTTATCGTGTAGATTTTGCACGTTGTGGCTATACTTTGAATGCCAAAGTAATCAAGTTCTTATTTTCAATCATAGGCAATCATTTTCACTCTATCCTTCTTTTTTGTGTAAATTAGATCGTTGTTCTTGAATATGTTTAGTTGTGTTTCTAATTAAAGCAACAATTTTTATTGTTTATATAGGTATCGAGATATTGTGTTCCCGATAAGTGTAACACAGGAATAATGAGATTCAAGAAGGGAAGTAAAGTGGAGGTACTATGCAAAAAAGACATGGCCTTAGGGGCGTGGCGTGGTGCAGAGATCATCTCTGGTAATGGACACACCTACTGTGTTAGGTATGCAGCGGTTCGAGGCATGGAAGATGGGAAAACTGTGGACAAAGTTCCAAGGACATCCATTAGGCCTTGCCCACCTCCTGTGGGCAGTGTGGTGAATTGGGCTTCTGGTGATATTGTGGAGGTGCTTGATGCTGGTTCCTGGAAAGCAGCGATAGTTTTGAAAGTCTTGGATGGGGGTTCTTGCTTGGTCAGGCTTCTTGGCTCATTCATGGAGTTTAAGATTCACAAATCCAAGACTAGGCCGCGTAGGACTTGGCAAGATGATAAATGGGTTGTATTTGGAAAGGTAAACTTTTAGCTGGTTCCTTTTTGTTTTGCTTATTGCTGTTGAGAGTGTTTAAAGTTCTCTTGCTTTTGCTTGAGACCTTTTGAATTGAATCCTTCCAAAAGTTTTAATTCATCATCTTTTTCACTCGTTGGATATATTTGAAATATTCTGCCACTAGAGTTCATGAATGGCATTTGCTTTCATCTTGATGGATCAGTAATTCTTTTCAAACTATACGTCTTTTTTTCACCTCTCTTACTCACGTTGATTTTACTTTTATCATGGTAATAACAATGTGTTTTTTTTACCGCTTGGGAATTAGTGCTCTGTTATTCTTTTGTACGCCATGCTATTGTACTAAATATCATTTGTTATGTCTTCACAGGGTTGTGGGAGTCGTGAAGCTGCAAAATCCAACAACTTGCCAAACTTGAATTGTTGTGATGTTCCACAAGTTAATGCAAGAATAAGGCTCCCTGCTGGAAATGATGGTTTAGCTCTTCAGGACAACAATTATGGCCAGGATTCTTATATTGTTTCAGCTAAGTCATTGAAGAGAGCTTCTCCATTTTGTTCTTCTCAAGTTGAAGCACATCCTAGTAAAGTGAGAGCAATTCAGAAATGGACTGATCATCAGCAAGTAATTTCAAGGTCCCCATCTCCCCTGCTGAAAAAGGTAGATGCTGTTGCTTCCCCACGAGATAATCTGGGTGAAAATGGCATGCATGCTTCCTTTAGTAAACAAACAAATGGCCATTTTGAAATAGAGAGGGAGAATTTAATTGGTGCTAGTTCATGTTTTTTTGAAAGGAGCACAGAATTTAGTGATTCTGATAGTGGTGCATGCTCTGTTGGTAGTTGTAGTGTCAGTAGTAGTGGTATGAATAAGTTTCCTAGTATTGTTTTAGCAGGTCCTAGTCAAGATGCAGATGCTCATTCTAGCGATGCGGAATCTTTTTGTGGCCGTGAAGATGAAGAAGAAAATTGTTCTCTTCCTCTAAAAGAGGAAGGGGCATCAAGAATTCATAGGTTAGAGTTGCATGCTTATCGAAGTACCATGGTGGCAATGCATGCTTCTGGGCCCTTAAGTTGGGAACAAGAAGCATTATTAACAAATCTCCGTATTACACTTCATATTTCAAATGATGAACATTTGATAGAATTAAGGAACCTAATTTCTTCTAGAAAACCTAAATGTTTGTTAGCTTATGATCAATGAGACATGCAATACTTGGCCTCAATGCCCTTGATATGTAAGAAACAGTAAATGATACATTTAGTTATGTCTATTTTGACTAATTGCATTGGCTTATATTAGATATGTAATTTACGAGTGTTGTATCAAACATCTTCCAAAGAAATGAATATTTCCAGGTTCATCATGGTGCTGTTATCTTTCATTATTCTTTTATTATTTATTTCTTTTTCTTTACCTTTCCTGCTGTTTTCAGGGAGATTATGGCATGTACCTAGTATATTTTATATTTTATTGTATGTCTTGAATTCTTCTTTTTCTATATTCAGTCTTTAGTGTTAGTCTGAAGTCAATAAAAAGGGATGTAATTATCAGCTAGTTAAACATTCTGTTTGAGAAGTTATGTTTCTTCTGGCATAAGAATGTTAGTGACAGACTGTAATTCCTTTTGTTTTGATTAAAGCAAATTTTGTCAAAGCTAATGTGAAATAGCTTGACCTCTTGTCATTTGACAGCTTGCGGCTTCATTCAAGAGTGTTATTGATGAATCCCCTGCCTTTTCAGGGCCAAAGTTGGAGGCTTGCTTGCCTTGCTTCCAAAGGTCTTAAGATGATGCTGGGGTTTGCACCTTGCACCTTGCACCTTGCACCTAGCACAAAGAATGGGACAATATTTGCATTCAAATTGCTACATATATCACGATATATGGCCGGCAAATGATCCCATTATTTCCTGAATTCAATGATGTAGATCATTTCTAGCTTGCTGGAACTATGGACGCATCTTTTGCCAAAGCAGAATCCGAAGAGATTGCCTAATATGCAAAGGTCTTTTTGTCAAATTTCTACTTTGAGATAACGCGTATTGCTTTTAACTTATTCCTGATTACATATATTGAGATATTTCTATCTCTTATCTTTTTTTCCTTCTTTCGTTTTTTATTTTTTATTTTTTTATTTTTTGAAAATTGACCTCCAATCAAAGGTTCGGCTTCTGATGGTGAGTTTTTATTTATTTCACTATTTACTTACCATTTGAAAGGATCTTTTTTTTTATTTTTTTTTACCTGCTTTCGAGCGGATGATTTTAGGAAACTGCTTTGGTATGCTTATTTTAGTTTTCTTTCTTCTTTTTTCGTTATTTTATTTGAGAGTGAAAACAACTTTGTGGGGAGGTAATCTTGTTTTTCGTCTGCTTTTCACATTCCAATAATTTGCTATCATTGAGAAATTTTGAAAAATTTCAGACATTCATTATCGTATTGAGATATAATGATTAAAACTATATAACTATGTAGTTTCTTTTGGCCTGAGCTTGTTGCTAGTGATCAAAGACAAGTGAGCTGCTTCAGGGGTTCGATGCTTTTATCTCGTGAGGGGGTTTCTTTAAATTCTTATGGTCTTTGTAGTCTTCTTGGTTTCACTTGTAAATCTTCCTTTTCTTTAAACTCTGCAACACTTTTACCATATTCCTTCTGGCTGTTCCTTTTAAAGAGAGATTCTCCTGTTTTGCTCAGCAAATGCACATCTTTTACCAATGGGATGGTGAGATTATAGAGCAATTATTTTCTTTTTTCGGTATTATACCTCGCAGTACGGTTTCTTTAACGGAAGGGGATTTTGATGCGTTCAGCGGGACAAGAAATGGTCTTGTGGAGGTATTTGCTGGCTTTTCTGCGGAGCTTGCGGCTGCGGCTGAATGAGTGGTTGTTGAGATCCTTGGGAAGAATCGTTTATTTGTGTAAAATCAAATACAACATTTCACTTTATAATCCAAGTTTGAAGAATGTCATTATTTTCTTTGGTTCCATTTGCTCTTTGGTTTTGTCTCTCTCTTATCTTGTGAAGCTCTTTTACTTTCTGTACTTTTTTATCTCAATGAAAGGACAATTGAACAGCTTGTCTTGTGGAGGTATTTGCTGGCTTTTCTGCGGAGCTTGCGGCTGCGGCTGGAAAGGAATGAGTGGTTGTTGAGATCCTTGGGAAGAATCGTTTATATGTGTAAAATCAAATACAACATTTCACTTTATAATCCAAGTTTGAAGAATGTCATTATTTTCTTTGGTTCCGTTTGCTCTTTGGTTTTGTCTTTCACTTATCTTGTGAGAGCTCTTTTACTTTTGTACTTTTTTATCTCAATAAAAGGACAATTGAACAGCTTATCATACATATGCATCTCCCAAGACAAGTTTTTATAGATATGATATAGAGAGAAAAGAAACAGTTTAGAGCAATTACCCTGCAAGCTTTCTAGCAAGATACAAAAATGGCTTCTCAAAGTTGTAATTGCTCTTGGCTGAAATTTCATAGTACTGGAGATTCCTCTTCCTGCGAAAGGCAACCTGCTTTGCTTTCACCTGCCTATTTTTAACGTCCACCTTGTTACCGCACAACACGATGGGAATGTTATCGCACACCCTATGAAGATAGGGAGAAATAAAAAAATTTAAAAAAAAGGCAATTTTCATGTTTAGGAAAACGAATGGGCGACGGAACGAGGAAAAGAAAGGAGAAAGAACTAACAAAATAGTGCAGAAAATTCGGCAAATTTGAAGGAAGGTAGGTTTTTTTTTTAAAAAAAAAAAAAATTTAACTGTAGTAGAAAAAGTTAAATATGATTTTTTTTAAAATTTTTAATTATAGAAACTTAAAACTGAAAATTTAAATCGGTAAAATAAAAAAAGTCTTAATTATTCATAATACCTAAGAATGAGAGTTTTTTTTTTTTTTTTTTCTACTAAAAGAATGAGAGAAGTTTGTTATTTAGGAAAAAAGGTCTTAATTATTTAACTACAAATACTAGCTTTCAAGGATATTTTTGAACCACCAGTTAAAGAGAAAATAAATTTCGGTAACATTATTTTCTTTATTAGAAGTAGAAAAGATTATTTTCATAAATACCTTTTGAATTATGTATTACGTGCCAAAATGTTCTTTAATTTTTTAAAATAATTTAAAACATCTCTTAATATATAAAAAACAGATGAAATAGCCTCCTCTATTCACTTCAGTCTATAAGTGGCACGTCATTAACCATTAACTAAAAGCATTAAATTCTAATTAAACTTGTAAAAGTGATTTAAGTATTAAAAATAATAATAAAGAATATAAACTATTGAGAAAGAAACAAAAGTGACTCAAAATTATTAATGCCACGTCAGTTTATCCATTAAAATAATTAGCACAGTTGATCTGTTAAAATAATTAACAGAGATAAGACGGAAGGAGTTATTTGAACTATTTTGTATATATTAAGAGATGTTTTAAACTATTTTAAAAAATTAAGAGGCTTATACACACTTTAGGAACATTTATAAATATAATCCAAGAAGAAACTTCTTAATTTTAAAACAATCAATGTGAAAAATAGGAGTATTCGTATAATTATCAGAATTTGAGATCATATTAGCATTAAATTTTAAAATAACATCAATCAACTTGTTACTACCTACTCGGACCTCTTTTACAAGTTAATCAGTTTTTTTTTTTTTTTTTTTTTTTTGGATAATACACAAAAAGTTTGTTAAAATACCACTTTCGCCTCCCTTATTATACAAATGCCCAAACAATCCTTATTCAGAACATCTTGAATCTGAAAATGCCTACTCATTATGTTATTTACAATAACTTTGATTGTCATGCATATAAAAACGTTTATAACCTGGCATAATGAAAGGAAAAAAAATTTAATAAATCAACAAAATAAGAAAAATAACATAATGAATACTCAAATTTAAATACAAAAATCAAACAATTAAGTTTAATGAAACCTAATTAATAATAATAATAAATAATAAATAATAAATAATTATAACAAAAATAAAGAACGATTAATATATTAGCATTAAAAAAAACATAAGTTTTATTTTTTTAGGATTTAAAACATGATTTAAACATCACATTAGAATTTAAAACTCAAATTTATTTTTAACAAACACTAGTTTTATTGAACAGAGTTCAAACCACTTTTTAATTTTACAAACAAACACTAACTTGAACCTAAACCATGGTTCAAAGCTTGAGAATTCACAAACCATACATACCTTTAATATAGTTTGAGAAGGATGATAATGACATTTTAGAAAAAATACTTTGAGCGGTGTTTTTTATATGGTTTTAAAAACGCAAAAGGTGTTTTGAACATTTGTATAATAAAAACAAAAACCATATGTTAACAAAAGGCAGCGGACGTTTTTGGTATTTTCCCTTTATTTTCCGTTACGAGCACACTTTTTTTAATCGCGGATTATAATGAAAAGCTCAACTCCAGGGGATTTTAATCAAGAGCACAACGATGTGCGTATCAAGCAGATAATGACTGGATAACGGAGAAGGCAAGAGCTGATATAGATAATTAAACATAGAATCTTACATATCAAAAGCAATAGAACCCCACAACCTCAAATTGAATACAACCAGGAAAACTCATGCATCGTTAACAAACACCAAAACCACCATATCTAAAAAAATGGTTACAGGACACAAAATCCTGATAGTAAACTCTCAACCAAACAATGGGTAGCGCCATCCTCTAATCGAATGCATCGTCATCATCGTCTGGGAGGGGTTGATTAGCAGCTTGAAGAAGCTCAGCCTCATGCCTGTAACATCATGAACACAAAATGCATTGTAACATTAGTAGGCCAAAAAGAAATGAAGAATGGAAAAGCAGAGGGAGAAAAGATTACTTCTGTTGCTCAGCCAGGTCAATTTGCACTTCCGGAGGAGCAAGTGCAGGTGATTCCACAAAATGCAGATTTGGATCCCTAAAACAAGAAACACCTCAAGTTAATAGATCGAAAATATGCTTCACAGCCTAAACAAGTATTCTAATCGAAACCGGTGTCTCTACCCGGCAAGTTTTCGGGCAAGGTAAAGGAAAGGCTTTTCGAAGTTGTAATTGCTCTTTGCTGATATCTCATAGTATTGGAGATTCTTCTTCCTGTGGAAAGTGACCTGCTTGGCCTTAACCTGCCTGTTCTTCACGTCAACCTTATTTCCACAAAGAACAATTGGAATGTTTTCACAGACCCTGCAAAAGTTCATACCACAGAACCATGAGATTGACGTAATCAAGGAAAATCAATAAAACAAAACCATCACCGAACGACAAAAGATGACTGGTATATTATTCTACCTGCAAAGATCACGGTGCCATGTTGGAACATTCTTGTATGTCAAACGGGCAGTAACATCAAACATGATAATTGCACATTGCCCGTGAATGCTGCACACAAAAAAAGAGGGCATAAAATTAGACAAAACAAGTATTCTTCGCAAATTGGATATGGCAAAACATATCAACCAGCACATACATCAACATCTCTATGTCTTACAAAAGCAGAAAAATCTGTAAGTCCATAAATAAATAAAACGATAACTGATAAGTACAAAACAAGCTACCAAAGAATGAAATCAGAGGCAAAGTGGAAAAACTAATGTATTTTCAAAAATCCTACAAAAAAAATACTCACTAGTATCCATCTCTAAGACCACCAAACTTCTCTTGACCAGCTGTATCCCAGCAATAGAAGCGAATTTTCCCACAGTTGGTGAAAAAGTCCAACGGATGAACCTCCACACCGATAGTTGCTGTACATATAAACATGGCACAAATGAAATCTATAAACCACCAAAACTCCATAAGAAAAACGGAAAAACAAAAACATTTTTTTCATTATCATTGCCACTCTTTCTTGCCTCTTAAAGGCAACAGGAACAATATGCCTTTAGAACAAGAAAGAAAACCTTTATTGTTGCTAAGTAAACAATGTAGAAGTACAAAGCCACAAGAAATTCTTGCGAGGCACTCACGTTCATATTTTTTCTCGAACTCGCCAGTAAGATGCCTTTTCACAAAAGTTGTTTTCCCTGCATCACTCCAAACACTTTCAATGAGGAAAAGAGAATAATTCAGAAGAAAATAATGTATCACTGAAATCCGTATATCTAACAAGAATACAGAAACACGGCTCAGAACAAAAATCATTCAGATCAACAGACAACAAAAGGAACAAAAAAGAATATGTTTCCCACTAGATCAGACTGCAAATATAATTGAATTCAAAGATTTGAAATGATTATTTTGGATTTCAGGTCAAAGACAAATTCAAAGGCAACTAAAAATGCTGTTCAGTGGAACTCGTTTGGCCAAACAACATGCACAAAAAGCATAAAACACAAATCAAAACTCCAAATCTAAGAAGAATCGAATCACCAGTTGTTCATTTACCTTAAAAAAAATGCAGAGATTCACTTGAAAGGGAAAAAAAAAAAAGCTCTTATCATCCTAAATTCAAACGAAAACCAACAGATCATGGCAGAAAACAAACTTTCGGAGAGGAAAATTACCTGTTCCACCATCGCCAACGATTACAAGCTTGAAGCTAGGATAATCGACGGTCTGCTGGTTTGGCAAAGCCTGAAAGTTTTCAAAAGAAAAATCGAAATGCACAAACAAGAATCAGCTTTCTCAGCAACCAAACAAAAGGAAAGACGAAGATCGAAGAAAGAAAACGCAAAAGTTTGGAAGAAAATGCGATAGAAGATTTACCATATTTGAATTTGCTTCGAGGGTTGGAGTGGCGCAGAGAACAAATGAGAGTGTGAGAGGGAAGGATTTCAGAATTTGTGGTGGGTTTATATACGAGGAGCGCCTTGAGAGACGCTGAGACCCTAGTGTTTTTTTCACTTCGCTTCAAACGGACGCAGCTCTTTAAACCGTCCGATTGATCTGCAAGATTGCTTTTTTTACTTCCACGTGGCTTCTTTGTCAGATGTGTTGTAACGGGTGAATTTAATTAGGGTAATCTTGACAATCATGATTCTTATTTTTTATTTTTAATTCATAATTTTTTTAGTTAAATAATTACTGGATATTTACGGTAAAAGTCTATATTACTTTTAAGGATAAATGTTGTAATTTTCTCGTTTAATTTCGGGCTTGTTTGGGCCTTTGAGAATTTAATGGGCTGATAGCAATGGGCTCATCCTCGCTTGTGACGGTCGCTCCGTCACATATTTGAGATCCGGAGCGCGATGGTACAACATTGCCGCCGCTACTTCAACAACAACAAAAACTAAAAATACCACTCAAAATAGTAGGAGGAATCTTGATAAATATTCTTTTAAAAGTGAATAAATTAATATCTTTATTTTTTATTCTTAATTTATAATTTTTTTAGTTTAATAATTATACTAATAAAAAAATATTTATCAAGAATAAGGGATAAAATTTAGACTCATGCACTCTTAAATATATATTTTTTATTTTTTTAAATAGAGTAGGTAGTATAGTAGTATTAATTAATATTTATGTCATTAAAATGGCATAGTAAAAATATATTTTTATTAAATTAATAAAAATATAAAAATATATAATTGTCATAATTTTGTGCATATCTATTATTTATATTATTCTAAATAATTGGGTATTATCGTATTTATTTTCTCTTTAATAATTGAATGACAATTACTTATTTTTAAGTGAAGTAGCATAAAGAATACTTTTTACCATCTTAAGTGGTATTTTTTATTTTTTCTTTGAAAAATATTCTTAAATGACTTAAACTTTGAGAAATTGTTAAGAATGTCATTAATATTTAGTAGGCTTTTAACGGTCAGATATGCGTAGATTCGTATAAAAAATTTATAACGCGTCGTACAGGATTACTCTTGTTGTAGATTTGACTGTTGAAAAAGTAATCTAACAGTAAAGAAAATATTGTTCCACCGTAGAGCACTTAGTGGTGTTTCACCAAAAAAAATCTTTTTTTTTAATTATTTGTAATTACCTTCTTTTGGGGCACCTTGAGTATAATATATATATATATATATATGACTAATCAAACAACAAAACACGGAGAATGTGTTTTAAGTTAATCAAGTTGGAGTTTTTACTACTATTATTTGTGAATCAATAAGAGTTTGATGTCGTGATGCATTGTTGTTGCAATGGCTCACCGAGGTTCTTTCCGCACAAGAGGGATTGACTCATTACGAAGGTTGAAACTTAAAGACGTGACATTTATTATGGCATTTTGGTACTCAAAACCACAACCGAGAAAACACCATATAAGCCAAGTGCGAGTTGATAAAATGGCTCATTCCACTGTGAAAGTCACTAATAACATCCACTTCATAACTCAAATCGTTGGAATTACACAAAAGTGACCACTCCAACAAAATCAAAACTATCATACATTATCCTCATTCCTCCCCCACCCAGTATACATCATATAACATATAATACGCTTATTTCCCCATCTTAGTCTAAAAAAAAACACACACTAATTAAAATTTTCCCTCGGCTTCTATTACGAAACACAAAGAAAAAGTATTCCAACTCGTGATCATATAACATATAATCCGAGACCAAATTAAGGTATTGATCACCACATCATCATACATATAAAAATACATCTCATATATGACTAATCAAACAACAAAACACGGAGAATGTGTTTTAAGTTAATCAAGTTGGAGTTTTTACTACTATTATTTGTGAATCAATCAGAGTTTGATGTCGTGATGCATTGTTGTTGCAATGGCTCACCGAGGTTCTTTCCGCACTAGAGGGATTGACTCATTACGAAGGTTGAAACTTAAAGACGTGACATTTATTATGGCATTTTGGTACTCAAAACCACAACCGAGAAAACACCATATAAGCCAAGTGCGAGTTGATAAAATGGCTCATTCCACTGTGGAAGTCACTAATAACATCCACTTCATAACTCAAATCGTTGGAATTACACAAAAGTGACCACTCCAACAAAATCAAAACTATCATACATTATCCTCATTCCTCCCCCACCCAGTATACATCATATAACATATAATACGCTTATTTCCCCATCTTAGTCTAAAAAAAAACACACTAATTAAAATTTTCCCTCGGCTTCTATTACGAAACACAAAGAAAAAGTATTCCAACTCGTGATCATATCACATATAATCCGAGACCAAATTAAGGTATTGATCACCACATCATCATACATATAAAGATACATCTCTTATCTTTTTAATTTGCGCTTTTTTCTCACTTTGGTTTGCGAACGCTCAACAACTTGATGTCGTCAAGAACCGGACCACAAAGGGACGAGAAATCATCGCTCCTCATGGAGTAAAACGTGCTAAGGAACATGATCCTCGTCCTCGTCTCGGTGGCGACGAAAGTGAGCACTCCACGCTTGAATCCTCCTTTGCCTTTGGACTCGTACGGCACTTTCACGGTGGCGCGCCCCGCGAATGCCTCCACGATCATGGACCCTTCGCAGGAGTTGCTGGCGTCGCCAACGGAGAATGTGAGCCTGTAGGTCTTGCCAACAATAGTCCGGACCACCTGTGCGATGGCACTCTCCTTCCCCGCGACGAGCTCGACCGCTCGCTTGCCATGGGGCACCGAGAAGTGGTCCGAGTCGATGTACTTGACGGCCTTGAGGGACTCCACCATCCAGTAAGGGAGTGGAGAGTGGTCGTCTTCAATGTTTGGAGGGATTAGGACGCCTGTGGTGGTGTTGAACACGTATGGACCGTATTCGAAGCTGGGATTCCTTATTAAGTTCTCTACACAAGATGGAATGATTGGGAATTATTTTAATGCATGAAAATAGATAAAGATAAATATATACATTTTTTAAATAAAAAAAAGGTCTAAGAAGGATTGAGTACCGCTCAGAATTTTTTATCATGATAATTCATTACCGCTACGTCACCCCACTCGATAATAAGAGTAATGTAATTGTTTAATGTTTCCAAGTGTTGATAGTGATGAGAATCCGCAGCCCCACGTTATTAATTTGGTGAAAAAAGATTGGATTTGTGTCGGGGACAATGGGGCCTGAGTTTTAGCAATTTGCAATGAGGTTCATTAACTAAGGTCTTTCTAATCTACAGAACATGAGATTTTGAAATATTATAGAGTACTGACAGCTTTGCATATACCAAATTCAGCGCTTTCATTGAGCCTAGTGGAGACGAGACGAAAATTATTGATTTGTATGTTTTCATCATCTGATGTGTGTATGATTCAGTAAAGTTTGTTAACTAGACAGGGTAGTTTTGAGCCATTATCAGATGTAACAAAACCTTGGGCGATCTGTGTTCACTGTTGAGTACCTACTGTTTACTGGGACCAACTTTTTTCCACACATTTGCACTCATTTACTGGTGAAGAAATAAGTACTCGTACATCCTGGCCTTTAAAAATGGTAAAACTTACGGCTTAAAAAAGGGGGTGTGGTCGTGTGGTCGTGTGGTCCAAACCAGGGGTGAGGGGACCCTCCTACTTTTTTACTTGTTTGGTTTCCTATGTAATTGAAGAATAGACTATTCTTCCTTTCTAACAAAAAGAAAAATAGACTATTCTTAAATTGAATAAATTCAATTTCCCTCAAAACCTCAAAGTACCTAAATGGCTAGGCAAATGAGTAACTGGATGAAGAAGACATCGCACTCAATGAAAACAAAAGACCCCTAAGTTATAAAGGTACATATTTTGCCAATCACGTGTTCACATGTCAGTTCTAAAATATATAAATCATACAAATTTATTGTACCGCTAATTAGTTTAGGGCTAATCTATTATCACATATCAACTCTTATACACACACAAATCATTTATTGTCCGTTTAGTTTACTACGTAATTTTATGTGATAATTTTTTATTGTAGTAAAATTTAAATTTTAAACTCAAATCAGTGTCGTTTCACATGTAATCATATTTAGCAAGAAGAAAGAAATACATACCGCTGGTTGGTTTAGGATTAACGAGTTCCTTAATGGCGATGGAGTCGATGAGGGGGCCGCAAGCGGGGTCTTCCTCAACACCGGGGTTGTGGATGATGATCTCGACCAGCGAAAGCGGGGCGAGGAACGCCCAGGAGTAGCAGTCCCAGCCGTTGCTGCCGTAGAGCGTCTGTATGGGGAGCAGGCCCGAGTCGGGCGGAACGGACACGTTGAGGCGCTCCTCCTGGGCGCATGTGCGGGCAGCGCAGAACGTGAGGGCGTAGAACATGCCCTTTGTCACGTTCAGCCTCTGCTTGATCGACGCCTCGTTGCCCAGCCTCACGGCGCAGGCTCCTTCCGGCACCACCAGCAACATGTCGCCTTGCTTCTGCCCTGCCTTTATGTACTCCACGAATCCCGAGATTTCCCATTCTGGAATTGCGTAACGCCCTTTAACTTCCGTGCCGTTCAGATCCGACGCCTTTGGGGCCAGCTCGAAGTTCCCATTCTCTAATAGCCCTGCAATATTGGATGCATCATATTAAGTTTTCATTTATTTTTATTTTTTTAGAAGAATTCAACTTAATTATGTGATTTAATTAAGTTGATTAAGTTGAATCACTTAATTATGTGATCATTTAGCAAAAAAAAAAAAAAAAAACTTAATTATGTGATCATGAATCCTGATGCCACCAGTTAGAGAAATTGCTGACGACGTTCTTTTTCTTTTTTTTGTTTCAAATGCTTTTATTGCCTATTGGTGACTATTTACGATCCCATGTGGGATTTCAGTGCGACTCTGTAAAGCTGTAAAGAGTGAGCAGAAGAAGTGCAGGCCTAGAAGCAAAGTTTAATCACGGCCGTTCAAATCTCTACTACTACGAATCAAGGCCGTTGGCTTAGGCGGCCACACCAAAAACAAGCATACTGATGTGGTGACATTATATTACTACTCTCCTCTTGCAGCCAAGTTTATCCATTTAAACTAGACTAGATGGGGTTGAAATGACAAAACCATCCTTGGGAAATTCGAATTCTACATAAATGTTCATTTCTAACCAAAGCTTGCTTGAAAAGAAAAGGCAAAGTCTGAAGCTAAGCGGATGATCTTCTTTTTTTTTTTTCTTTTTTTTTTCTTTTTTTCCTCTTAAGTAGGAGAAAATTTGAATTCAAACTATAATCTACCGCTAAGTTGTGTCTGTAACTACGCTACTCGACGCTTTATTATGTAAGGATATGTATTCATGTTATGAGTGGCTTACCATCTTTAACACAGAAGGAGAAGTGGCAGGTGGCTAACAATAGTACCGACAATAAGGCGAAACGTTTCATGGTGAAAGACTTGATTTTTGCTGCAAATTTAGGAGGGAGGGAGGGAGAGAGAGAGGTGAGAGATGGAATAATGCATAGAGGAGAATGGAGGCGAGGATGGGCTTATATGCATGCCCAGCTAACACAAAGCCCTCTGATTTGAAGAGAAATATCAAGACTTGCCACTTTCTGAATTGCTGATTCCTAGACAATGACCATTTTACCCCTATGTCTTCTGCGGCAACCGACCTAAATTTGAACCCCCGAATCTGATCGTCATCTTTTGGCTCTTTACGGATTGAAGACAAAAGCTGTTCGATATCACGTGGTTTCAATCCCCTAAGCTGATTTGGGTCGTAGCATGCCCGGTCACGAACACCAAAGGCTCAACTTTTACTAGATGTCGTTAGAGGGCAGTTTTGTCATTTCATTGCCACGTTTAAATTTCTCATTAGAGTTAAAACTATCAGGTAGTGATTGGAATGTTTTTGTCTCGGTGACCACAGCGACCTTAGATCAAGACACTCTTTGTCGGATCAAGGCACGTGATTATATTATTATTAACGTTAATTTCAGTTTACTAAAAGGACATTAGAATCTAAAAACTGTTGGGTCAATCCACTGAAACATGTCGGAGACTTCACTTAATAAGAATACGTTTAATTATATAGGTTCAATTATGAAATAAGCTAATCAGTTAGATGGTTTAGTTTCCAAGTATTCTACTAATAAATCAAACCACGTGCAGTGACAGAGAAATTTGCGCCAAATTAGGCTTTAAATTTTGTATTATTGTCATTTACTTCTGTAGCTCTGAAATAATAGTAACGTGGGTTTCAACTTTCAAATCAGATTTCAGCTTAAGTTACTTCGTTTGGTTAGAGAATTCAAATTATGTGATTCAAATCATTTTTGATTTACGTGTATTTTTTGTGAAAGAAAATACTATAACGAACCACGAATCATGATTCGAATCAGGGAACGAATCCCTCTATCAAACGCCAGAATTCAATTAGAATTTGTTATGATCCTAATCATTATTTTCTTTGAGTTGGATATTTTAGTCACTACATTTCTAGTATTTCTTTTCTTAAAATAAAAACAAAGTAAGATTATGTAAACTAGTGGATACAAATCTATTTTCTTCTTAATTAACTTTTTTTTTTTAGTTGCTATAAAGTATTTAGCCTTTGTCCTTGTAATCCTTGAACATTTCTAGCTCTCCGTTTTTGGTTCTGCTATAATCGTGATTCGGCAAGATCTTTTTGTTTGTGGTGTATGATTTGTTCTGAAACAGACGCATAATGATTTTATAAGCAATAAGCTATACATTTTAAGTCGTAAGTGTTAACATGTCAATACGTGTTGCATGCCCAAATTAATATCTGAGGCATATAGAACCACAGTCATGTATAAAGGCCAAATCGCTATTTAAGTTGATCATGTGCTGCGAGCACCAATATTACTGCTCTGTTAAGCATTCTAACATGTTTCTAATTCCATTTCCTTTTGTTTTTCCTCTCCATTTTTTTTATCTCTCTCTTTTTTTTTTCTTTTTTACCACCAAACTTTTAGAGGCTTATACTACCTAAATCTATAAATCTATAAACATAAATAGAAGTGGCAAACACCACTCCCGTTTTTCGACCAAAACCGTTTTGGTAGAAAAACAACTTCTCCTCCCTCTTTTATTTTTTCAAGTCCTTCTTTCTATTTTATTTTTGTTTTTTTACCTTAAATCTTATTTATTTTTTCATTTTAGTCATTTTTTACTATTTTCCTATTTTTATCCTAAAATTTTATTTTATTTTTTATTTTGGTTATTTTTACCTTAAAATTTATTTATTTCTTCATTTTGACCCGTTTTATCCTTTTTTTATTTTTTGTCTTGAAATTTTTTTTTTTTCGTTTTAGTTGTTTTTACCCTAAAACTCATTTATTTCTTCATTTTATTCATTTTTTGGACGTTTTACAATTGCCCCCCTCCCCCTTTTTCTTTCAAGTCCTTTTTTTCTTTTTTTGTTTTTATCCTAAAACTTATTTATTTTTTATTTTAGTCATTTTTCCCTTTTTTATGTTTGTCCTAAAATTTTATTTTATTTTTTGTTTTGGTTATTTTTGCTCTAAAGCTGATTTATTTCTTCATTTTGGCTCTTTTTATCCGTTTATTTTATTTTTACCCTGAAATTTTAAAATTTTTTATTTTTGTTCTTTTTACCCTAAAATTCATTTATTTCTTCATTTAAGTCCTTTTTGACCCTTTCTTTTCATTGTATTGAAATTTCCTTTTTCTTCTTCTTATTTTTCTCTGTTTTTACCCTAAAAGTTATTTGTTTTTTTAATTTTAATCCTTTTTGGTCATTTTAGCCCTTTTTTTTACCCTTTTTTAATTTTTGCCCTAAAACCGTTTTGGTAGAAAAACAAGTCCTCCTCCCTCCTTTATTTTTTCAAGTCCTTCTTTCTATTTTGATCCTCGCTTTCGTTTTTCAACCAAAACAACCACGTTTTGTTTGGAAAACAATTCCACGCCCTTTTTTTTTTCCCTTCAAGTCGTTCTTCATTTTGGTCTTTTTCACTCTTTTTTTTATCCTAAAACTTAATTATTTGGTTTTATCCCTTTTGTACTAAACTTTATTTATTTATTCATTTTAGTCCTTTTGACCCTTTTTTTTTTTGGCTTCTTACCTTTGTATTTTGCGTGCTCAAAATGTCGAGAACTCCATTCTACCAGTGGCCAGATTGCGTTTCACCATTTCTGAAAGTGTACATTCCAAGCCCTTACCTTTTACCCTCATACCAGGCCCTCTCGTAGCGGTGCCCGTTGTTGAAATGATAAAACTCTATTTTTTTCTATTTTTTTTAGATTTTATATTCAGATTTTGTACGCTTTTAATAATGACACAATAATTAAAACTTAATACATGAATTACTCTCCATGTGCATCGCACATTGGAGACAAACTAGTATACAAAGTGGTGGTGTACAAAGGCATCTCCTTCAGCCATGTGTGATGCCTTTTGGTTCCTTTTTTTTTTTTTTTTTTTTTTTGCTTTTCTAACTGTATTGTTTGCCCTATTGGTTATTTTTATTTACATTCTTGTCCTTTGTTATGTATAATGGCATCTCCTCTAGTCCCTTTAGGCATTTCTAACTGTACTATTTTTGTTAACATTTTATTGTTTTCATGTTACGTTTTAAAAATTGATGGATAAATTGTTATAAGAGGTATAATTTAAGGAGAATTTTTAAAATTAATCTAAAAAAATATGGCCCTGGACCAGTCTTAAAAAGGGACACTTGTCATTTTCCTGCCAAATTCTTAGCTATTTCTACTTTCTTTAAGTCTCTATTTATTTATTTACAGTACATGATACTGGAAATAGGTAATAGTAAGACCATTGCACGTGCATAACTTGGGAAATAGGTTGACTTCCCTTATGCATCCAGCCTATTCACTAATGTGAATAGGTTATACAGAAGGGTGGGTTGGTTATAGACTCTTATGCGCGTTCCTTCTTCGAACCTTTTGGTATGTATTGCCCCCTAACTATAGATCAGATCCACCAGACGTCGTGTTTCCGAACCAACAACTACAGCTACAAGTGGGCCATTACCTTACTTTATATAGTCTATAGCTGCCTCGTAGAAATCGCCATACTTTTCTTCGAATTCGTATAGAAGTACCCTTTCCTATCGGACAACTAGCTTAGGTACAGATACTAGGGTTTTTATTACAGTCGTAGAACTATCTTATCTTGTAATTCGTCTTACTAAGAGCTAACTACAAGGGGTACACTAACAACACGCTTGGATCCAATTACTCCCTTCGATCGGACAACTAGCGCATCCTTCTTTCCAGGGTAATTTATTTATTTACAGTACATGATACTGGAAATAGGTAATAGTAAGACCATTGCACGTGCATAACTTGGGAAATAGACTAATATGAGTTGATGTGTGGTGTATCTCTTAAAAAAAAAATAGAGAAGGAGAGAAAAAGAAAAGGAATGCTAAACTTTATTGCAATTGCAGAAAGATGCTATTTAATTCTCTCAAATAAACATAGCATAAATGTCCTGTTTATAAGATGTAAATCTTAAAGCAAATCTAAATCGAAAGCAAATTTAAATCTACTTCGAAACTGTTGATACCAGAATTTCTCACACACCGATGGCCCACCGGCGAAGTATTGTCCCCACTTGGGCCCGCCGTGACGGGTGGGGTTTTGTCCCTTCGTAAAAGGCGCCTCACTGGATGGAGGGGTCGGCACTTCGGGACTTATACCTCTCTAGACCCCCGTCTCCAACCGATGTGGGACTCTTGGCATACAACAGTGCCCCCCGAGACGGGGGGACTGGGGAGGCAAGCCGTGGCCAAACGTCCCCAGTGGAGTCGCCAACTGTTGATACCAGAATTTCTCATACCTCGATGGGGGTGGGGTCAGGAGAGTGCCCCACGGGGAGAGTGCCGGCCCCTCACCCCAGCGAGGCGCTCCTAAGGGAGACAAAACTCCCTCATGGGCAATCCATTCGGCATAAGTGGAGACAATACCTCGATGGGGGTGGGGTCAGGAGAGTGCCCCACAGGGAGAGTGCCGGCCCCTCACCCCAACAAGGCGCCTTTTACGAAGGGACAAAACCCCACCCGTCACGGCGGGCCCAAGTGGGGACAATACTTCTCCGGTGGGCCATCGGTGTGTGAGAAATTCTGACTGTTGATACTAGAATTTCTCACACACCGATGGCCCACCGGCGAAGTATTGTCCCCACTTGGGCCCGCCGTGACGGGTGGGGTTTTGTCTCTTCGTAAAAGGCGCCTCGCTGGATGGAGGGGTCGGCACTTCGGGACTTATACCTCTCCAGACCCCCGTCTCCAACCGATGTGGGATTCTTGGCATACAACAGTGCCCCCCGAGACGGGGGGACTGGGGAGGCAGGCCATGGCCAAACGTCCCCAGTGGAGTCACCAACTGTTGATACCATAATTTCTCATACCTCGATGGGGGTGGGGCCAGGAGAGTGCCCCACGGGGAGAGTGCCGGCCCCTCACCCCAGCGAGGCGCTCCTAAGGGAGACAAAACTCCCTCATGGGCAATCCATTGGGCATAAGTGGAGACAATAACTCGATGGGGGTGGGGTTAGGAGAGTGCCCTACGGGGAGAGTGCCGGCCCCTCACCCCAACGAGGCGCCTTTTACGAAGGGACAAAACCCCACCCGTCACGGCGGGCCCAAGTGGGGACAATACTTCGCCAGTGGGCTATCGGTGTGTGAGAAATTCTGGTATCAACAGAAACCAAATCTAAATCTAATATTTTAAATGATCCTTATTCTAATGTAAATATAATATAAATCCTAATATAAAGCTAGATAATTCTAACATGAACAAGAATGGATACGACTCTAAACTAGTATTTAGTGTTTACAACTTTACATCTCCAGACATACATGGTTAATAAAATAACAATATCATCACTCAAATATAATATTACAGATGGGCTTTTTACACTTGTTGTTTTCTCATTATTTGTTTTTTTCTAGATTATGTTGCTTTAGGTCTCGTTCATTTCACCGATTCGAGTTTTTAATTTTAGGTTTCTACAGTAAAAAATTCTCAGAAAATGTCACATTTAACTTTTTCTATTACAGTGAAAAATTTTCAGAAAATGTCATATCTCAGTTTAAATTAAAAACTTGAATCCGCGAAATGAACGAGACCTTAGTTTAAAAAGTTGGAGTTGGACGTTAGACATTGCGATCACATGCACCGTACCATTAATTGAATACTTAACGTGATAAGTCAAGATGGGGAAGCTTGGTTAGGGACAAATTTTTAATAAATGAAGGAAGAATTGATACATTGATATTGCACAGATAGCGAGTTTAGTTTGATAGAAACGTATCAATCAGTTCAAAATGTTGATGTTGACGAAATCTAACTATTTATTTTGTAATTTGCATCCCATCCATCCACATGCCAAAAGCAAAAATCAAAATATGGCCAAGACCAAAAAACTAAAAAAAAGGTAAGATATTCTTCTAAGAGAGTGAAAAACTTTCGAAGAAACATGTCACGAGGGTTGGTCTTGGAGGGACCCCACCCAAGGGGGGATGCTGAAAATCCCAGCCGACCTAATTATTTAAAAATACTAAAATAATAAAATAATAAAATAATAAATTTAAGGAACCACCATGATTCTGGCTTTTCTCTGGACTGTCTCCTGGATTCAGAAACATGTGGGCCGTGAGGCTTTTAAGAGACTAACACTTGAAGTGGGCTCTTTTCAATGTCAGCCTCATCTTCTTTCGATCCCCTGCATGTGGATGCCCGAGCTTAGGCCGGATACCAAGGGACACGTGTTCCTTTCCCGTTTTTGGACTTTTCTCTTTCCTCTTCGGTCCAATATTTTTCTTTTTCCACGTCACACTATTACCAACAAAATTGTTCGAGAAATATTAGTATTATTTTTTTATTATTTTTATCATTTTTTATATTCATTATTAATATTTTATTAATATAATATATATTATATTATTATTTAAATAAAAATTGAGCTAATAAAATTTACGTATTATATAGTAAATGTAAAAAGTAATAAAAAATAATTACAAAAATAGTCATGTTAGCATTTTTTATATGATAAGTCTTTTATATATATATATATATATATTAAGTATTCTTCTTTGGCCGTTCAAAATGAAGAGATACATTGTTGTAAGCCAATAAATAAGATTTTTGGATAATCAATAAAATATATTGGGTCCAAGGGTTGTATGTGCCGTGGTGGTTGAAATGTGCTGCCAGGTTAAAGGCTCAAGGGTTGTAGACAGCAACAAGAAAATATAGAATATTGCTATTGAAAAATCACATTTTGAAGATCCAAGAAGATTAATAATGAAGAACTGAGAAATAATATTGGGTCCAAAAGTGTCGTTTTCTTTGCTGATCGTCCAAAAGTGTCATCTTGAAGTTTAGTTCATGTATTCTTGCGGTGGCAGATGAAACGGTCATTGGGACTCCCATCGCCGAAAAAAAGGCCAACTTTACACCTATAGCGAAGAGAGCTGACAAAAAAAAAAATAATAATAATAATACCGTCTTTTTTTCATTAAAAGAACCATCCTACGCTAAATATATAAAATATAAAATATAAAATATTTCTTTCTAATGGGGAGCTAGCTGAAATAGTCGGCTAGATAGATGGCCAGGCCTAGACATGGACAAAATCTACTCTCTAAATTTCACGTCTCTTAATTTTATCGATTTAAATTTTAAATTTTAAATTTTTACGGTTAAAATTTTTTAAAAATATCATATTTATTTATTTTTTATTATAATTAAGAATTCTTAAAAATTTTACATTTTAATTTAAATTAAAAATTTTAATATACAAAATGAATAAGGTCCTAGCTTCCAATGCCGGCCTTAATTTCATCCCATGTAAAGTATAACATACTATTCTCTCTGTGTCTGCAGTTTTTTCTTCAACATGGGGTCCTTCTGATATTATTATTAAGTATACACACGTAATGCATAGCATAGAGTTGGGAGGTTGACGACAGCGTTACTGAATACGACATATAAGATTAATACAAAGCATCTAATTAAGAGAAAGGACAACTTCACTACTGCACTAAAGAAACATGATTTCTGGGAAAAACGTCACAAATTCCAGGTTACTTTTATTTGGTCAAGCGTCATCTTTCTCTGTCTGGTTTGGCCCCATTGGAAACTCGTTAATTTTTGTGAAACTGAATTTGGTTTCGAATGCTTGTAGCTTTTTTTTTTCTTTTTTCTTTTTTGCCACTGAAAAAAATCTTTAATTCCTGTGAAATTGGATTTGTTTTGAACGGTTATAATCTATTGAACATCTTTGATACACCATTTATATCACAATATTATATATATATATATATATCTATCTATTTGTATTGTGGGAATTATTGGAAGTCCAAGTTGCCCAACATCCCAACATGCAAATAATCAAAGTTCATGAAAATTACATCTCAAACTAAATTAGTACATTGCAACCTTATTTAAGTTCATTTACACCCAAACTCAAAAAAATTTGAACCCAAGTTATAACTTTATTCAAGTTCATATTCTTTTATAAAATTTGAGTTTTAACTTGAGTTTAAGGCTAAAATCTGAGTTCAAATTTCTCATTCAACTCAAGTTTCTAAACTCAAACTCAAGTTAATGAACAATATTTTTTTTTATTTTTAATAACGCCATAACTTTTTCGTTTTAATTTCGATTAAGATGATTTTTTTTCTATGCTTTCTATAAAACTCCACCCATATACCCTATTAAAATTTTCTATTACTATTGAGTTTTTATTAAAATACTATCCAAATACAAATTTAAGTTTTGACTCATCCAAATATAAACTCAAATAGATTCTCAATTCAAACCATAACTCAAAATGTGCACATCTAAACACAAACTCAAATTATAGTCTCAACTTAAACTATACTCAAATACACTTTAATTCAAATCAAAATCTGAACTTTAAGTCATTGTAACTCAAAAAATACAAATGAACAAGCTCTGCATGATTTGAATTTAGAATTTTTAAGGTTTTTGAGGGTCGAATTTAAGCAAAAAGCTGATAGAGATCGCGCATAATGACCATCACTCGTTTCGAAGACATCCTCACATGCCTTGATTTCTTTCCTAGCTAGAACAAATTACTAACAAATGAATTGGAACCAAACATCTAAACTTCTAAGGTCGTGGCTTAATGACAAGTTTTTCTCTTATTTTATGTCTACGTGGAAATCAATTATGTGACATCCCTAAAAAAAATTATGTGACCAAGTCTCTTTCTATTTTTATTTTTTTTTATTTTTTAATCTGGAGTAGTAGATTCAAACTCTTCATCTTAGAGTTAAGTTAGAAACGAAATTACTTTTAAACTACGCTTGAACCTGCAACCTGAGTATTTTCACTTAAATTAAATCCCATTAAATTATTCACCCAAAAAAAGAGGAAAAATGAGAATGGAAAATACCGAGTACTACAAAATCTAAAGAGGATCTAACACCCATATTATTCCATGCATTGGATATGAGAAGCGGCGTGGGAATAAGAGGGCGAAATGAAATCTTCGTTCAGTTTGATATCCGACGCATGCACGTTCGATGGAAAGAGACAAGCCACCCGAGTGCTCTACTTCAGTTGTTTGTCCCAAAATCGAACGGTGGCTGAACTGTCCACGTCGCTCGCATTTAATGAAACTGTTTCTAGAGGATTTCATGCATGATTAGACCACTTCATGGTTAATAAGGCTGTTTCTCAAAGGAGTGGTAGCTTTCCACTCTGATCAATTTTTTTTTTTTTTTTTATAACCAAAGTAGGCCCCACCGAGTCCCTAAATTAGATCTGGTGGTAGATTTTAGGATGTACATATTTTTTTCTCTCTTTGTTTTTTCCCTTATTATTACTCTTGTTGTTGTTGTTGTAAGAAAAAGAAAGAAGGAATATATTTAGCATATGGGCTGTCGATGAAAATCCTCCTAAAGTTGCAACTTACCATGTTGATGTGGTTTAAGGCAAATATTAATCACTTTTACGACGGAACAAATTAATGTCTTTGAAAGAGAATACAGAAACCTTATTAGAGATTACGACAAATCTACCATATGTCTTAAGTTTGTAAGTTAAGAGAAGTCTTAGAATCTAAACATGAATTCTAGTCCTCTAAAAATTAGATGAATTTTGACGAAGGGAGCAGATTTCGGGACGTCCTACAGATCAGACGGTACAAAAGACGCATTTTAAAATTCAAAGGATGTCGTATTGATAAGTAACGCAATTTAAAGAAAAATTATGTAATTTATTCAAATAAGGGGAAAAAAAGCAAAATGTAAAAGCACAAAGAGAGAGAATAAAACCGAGGAATAGATTATAGACTGTAGTCAATAGCGGTGAAAAGAGAGGAATATGGGAGTTCTCTAAAGGGAGTAACCCAAAAGACAAAGCGGAGGGTGGTTTATTATTGCAAGAAGAGTTTCCCATTAAAGCATGGGGCTCATGGTATCACATGGAATGTCCAACAGTTGATATAATTCTCATGAGGCAAATTTATTGCAAAACCCCTCTCAATTCACAAAAATGTATTGTATATTGATGAAGCTGACAGACTTGTTCCTATCCTTTTTGTCAAAATTCTTTCCACCAAATAGAATTCATTCCATCTGATCCCAAATAATAAATTCACCTTTTATTTTATTTTATTTTAGCTTGAAGTTATTGACAAAAAAGGATAAAAACCTCAAAATGTCACCACTCATTGTAAGGTAATTTATCAATAGCAGCTACCAATGATTGATAAGTACAGTAGCACAGATGAATCCTAGTTACTGTTTATTCACTGTAGTCTTTCTGCTGATCTTCTTCCAAGAGTAATGCAAAGAAGAAATCCAAATTTGTAAGTGTCTCATTGGCCACAAAAGGGGGGAAAAAAAACAAATAAGGCAAAATCTCAAGAAACATATGGGCAAAATCCATGCCGAGGAATTCTTGTAAATTATTTTCTCAAAGTGTGAATTAAAAGGGGGGAAGAAAATAGCAACGACAAGTCCCCAACAAATCATGGGGACTCACATCAAGGACGGCAGATGTAGTTACCATCGAAAAATATAGGAAAAATCAGCACATGGAGAGGGTGATGGAGACATACTCTTAATTTTGTGAATAATTGAGGGGGAGAAATTTGTGGATGTGAAATTTGGTTTGGTTTTGGGAGGAGATAAGATATGAGAATTATGAACATACACAATATGACAGGGAAAGACTTTCAGCTACCATATCTTCAAGTGGCCAGACTTTGTCTCCTATGTGACAAATTAAAGAAAAAAACAATTTATATATATATATATTTATAGCTACAGCCTTGAGGAGGACTGGTACGGCTATGATTCTTTTTTTACAGCCAAACAAAGTGTTTGAACATCTTATCGCATTTGTGATTTGAATTTAATCCCATATTGAAGATTAGTGGCATTTTTGTTCTTGTTTTTCTTTTCCAAGCAATAAGATGACTACTAATGGGATTAAAGTTACTACTGGCCCAGCACTGGAGGGCGAAGGTAAGAATTCAAAAACATGCAATTTCATCTTTTCATGTTGACACTCACACAATGACGCAGCAATTAATGCATTAAGAATCACATAAATAGCTTTCGGCTTGAGGTTTAGAATGTTTTACAAGTCCAAATGGGTTACGACTTACAAGACCAAAAAGGGAAAGGGAAAAAAAGAAAATTGAAACCTTTCGTCCATCAGAGGACCAAAGGGAGAAAATGATAAATTACAAGAAATTCAGGGAATACAAGTGTTCAAGAACCTATAACTATTCCACCAAAATTTAGTTAACAATTCAACTAAAAGACTAAATTAAAGACGACACCACCAAAAATTTTAAGTGATCAGGCACTGCACACCATTTTTTAAGTTTTACGCGATGAAGATTTAAACAAGCACGAGCTTTGCCAAGTGGATAAATAGAGAGGGCATAATAAAAAATTCCCAATAGCGGTAAATCAATCAAATTACTGAAGAAAAACATATAAACCGAAAAGTTGGGTCCTCATTATTATTATTATTATTCAAAATAAAGGCAACCGGTATCTGCCAACCATCCAGAAAATCACTTGCAGACACCGAAAGACAAATAATACGACAAGAACCTCTAGAAGAGGAACAGTCTCCACTTCTTGTATTGAAACATCTATGGGAAATGCAAATGCAACTATGTTCAGAGATCGTTCAGCAAAAAAAAAAAAAAACAAAATTATGCTCAGAGATCCACTCTAGTTAACAATAGTTACAATATGCAATAAGTTGCTCAGGGAATGCTGCGCTGGTAGAGTGGCAAAGCTCCCAAAGCCTCCCGTTCTGCTCTCTCACGCTTCACCTGCAAAACAGAAGAATTTTTAGCGGAGATTCAATACAAACTTACAAGCCTGACAGCCTCTTTTGATAAACATTCATCACATTCTAATTAACTTCAACAACTTTCGACACCCATTTTTTGTACTGCAATATCTTGTTCTATTCACTGTGAAACAACCATAGTAGTACTTTTCTGGTAAGCTAGGTATTTCTTGCTGAACCAAAAATGCAATATCATGTTATATTCACAGAAAACAACCATAGTAGTAGTTTCCTGGTAAATATTTCTCACTCGACCAAAACTTGGCTAAAAGTTCTACTTCAACATCCATTTTGTTTGTACTGCAATATCGTGTTATATTCACAGAAACAACCATAGTAATAGTTTACCCGTAGATGTTTTCTTGCTGAACCAAAATGCGGCTAGTAGTTCTACTTTAACATCAATTGTTTATGCTCCATATGTTTTATTCATAATATGATAGCGGTAGTAGTTGTTTTAGTACTAATGAATATTTCTCACTGGACCAAGAAACAGCTAAATAATTCTATTCACATATTCCTGTTATCTACAAAAGGTTCATCTTTCAGCTTGTGCATTCTATTCTCAGTACAAAGACAGCATTCAAACAAAGAAAAACTTAAAATGCAACATATAAGCAAAGCTTCGAATACAAAATGTAACCGTTATAGCAAATCGTATTCTTATATAGGTGGTGTACTTACCAAAGCCAACATTTCTTGAAGGTAGCTCCTGAATGGTGTTTGCATAGCCTGAAAATGACAAATACAAAACTGAGAAGGACAGCAATATGGACCACATTAAAGATGGGACCTGTGTCCAGGAGGGAACTTGCCCCTCAATGCAGCAAACTATCAACTCTTATCGGACCGGTTGCAGCCCATGTTCATAGCTAGATAATCGGGACAAAATGTTCTACATGAGCTGTATGTATATATATATTTGTCTCCCCAATGTCAACTTTTCAGTTATACCAGTGATTTCCAAACATATCGGATTAAACATATATGTCAGAGAATTCGGTATAGCTAAGCTTTATGTGAGCTAAAAAATACATGCTAAAAAAAAACATGTTTTGGATCAAAACTTGATAGGGGAAATTAAGAAATTATCAAATGACAGTTAGAAATGTGGAAATTGAAAAGGGGGAAATGAAATGGATAATAAGAAACAGAAAAAAAAAAAAAAAAAAGAGATAACCTGAAGATCCTCGGCCAGGTACTGGTGCTTCATGGAGAGGTCCATGGCCCGCTTGAGACGCTGATGGCGCGCGTCCACAATCTCCCTCGGAAGCCGATTCAGAGCCTCCTTCACGTCCAGATCGTAGTAGGGGTCGTACAGATCGTCGTATCGGAGCCCTAATTTCATCGAAACCCAAAACTATTAGCATAAAAAATCAAGCTTTAAGGTACACAGGATTAAGAATTGGGGGGAGAGAGAGAGGAGGAATTAGGCTTTTCAGATGAGCAGACCGTAGTTGCGGAGGCGTCTGGAGAGAGATTTCATGTGCACGGCGGCCAACCGGCTCTTCTTCGGATCAAGAAGCCCCTGCAGAAACGACGACATTTTTGGTGTCGGATTATGAATCAATCAATCAAACTCTGGTTTGTTCTCGAAGGACCGGCGATTCTCGATGGGGGAAGAGATTACGGTGGCTAGGGACTTACAACTAATGAATGACGTTTTCAAAAGAAAAAAAAAATATTTGTGGATATGTTAAAAGTTTTTTTAACAGTTAAATTTACGTATTTTTAAACTTTTACACGTAAATTTAACGTAAAAAAAATTTGATTTCAGTTACCAGTAAAAAATAAAAAAACCAGAGAGATAGAGAGCAAGATAAATAGGCTTACCGTAGGGCTTTACTTGTCCTTATCTTATTGGGCTTTACTTGTATCTAAGGATTGGTAATGTGGGCCGTCATAAAGAGACCCAAACAAATTTCATTTTGATATCATTTTTTATATTGAAATTTGAGTTTGATATTTTTTATTTTAAAAAATTTTATATCAGTATCTCAATTTTTTTTAAAATTTTTTTTTGATACCTTAAAGTTAGTTTTTAGGACATAAAAAGATAAAATTACTTTTATTGTAAAAATTTATCTATTAACTGAAATTTTAAAGAAAAAAAGGATTTTAAAATTTGTTATACCTGTAATCAAACACCCAAAAACTCATTAAAAGAACCTATTTCTTTCTTCAAAATTCCAACGTTTGCATTTTATTTTTCATTCGTGCTTTTCCTTTTTTTTTTGGTGCTCTTCCTTTCTTCCCTCTTGAAGTTGTTTTGAATATTATTTTTAACTAATTCTTGTGGTACTCGATGTACAGTACTCATTGAAATATTTTATGTTTTTAGTTACATGTATAACAATTTTTAAAATTATTTTTCTTCAAAATTTTGGTTATTAGATGAATTTTTATAATAAGGATAATTTTGTCTTTTCGTGTCTAAAAAATGGCTCCGATGTACCAAAAAAAGATTTTTTAAAAGGTCATGGTACCGGCATGAAATTTTCAAAAACAGAGGGTACCAAACTCAAATTTTGATATAACAGAGGGTACCAAAATAAATTTTCCCAATATACAAATACCTCTTTTTTTTAATAAACAGGTACAAATACCTCTTTAAGTATATGACTTTAGATTTTTACCCCTTACTCTTGATTAATATTATTTTTATTTAAAAAAGTATGTTAGTTAAAAGTATTAATCAATAGTAAGGAGAAAAAGTCAGACCCATGCACTCTAAAAAGATCATGACACGCCCCCAAAGAGAGGTTAGTGACGTGAAAACTTGTTTAGAAATTAAACCTGATTAAGAAAGTGATTAAATGATTAACAGTTCAAAATTTGATTTCAAATATGAAATATTCAGGTGTTTCCAAACAAACCCTACTATTTTAAGGAAATTGAGTTTTTAAGAAAAAGTGAGGCGGACTTTACAGTTACTATTAAGATCAACGGAAATAGTAGAAAATATGCCAATATGAAAAGCTTAAAAAAGTATATAGGCAAATTTTTAGTTATAAAAATTAATAGGCCATTACTTGTCAAGTTATGGTTCATAACCAGATAAGTTATGGACAAACTTGTCAAGCTATGGTTCATAGCCAGACAAGTTATGGACAAAAACCGTGAATTATGGACAATAACTTGTTAAGTTATGGTTCTTAACCAGACAAGTTATGGATAAAAACCGTAATTTGGCCTATTTATTAACTTATGTAAACTATTGGCCTATTAATTTTAATTCATCTCAAGTCTTGGCCTATTTTCCTCTTTCTCCCTAAGATCAACATCAAAAATTAACCTCCAACATCCACAGGGTTTACACTTGTGCATACATAAATAAGTACATTAAAGTAAATAACTGATATCAACCACAGTCTAGTAGAATTTAAGGGTTACAACCCATAGTTAATACATGCCTTAATTGAATTTGATAATGAATGAAAATACTTCACCGCTTCCTTTCTTCTAGAACCGAGTTCCTCACCTATTCCACGTTACTTCTTGCATCGCCTGGGTGAGGTTAAATACATTTAAAACATAGGAAAAATGAGCGAAAGGTCCAGTAGGATAAAGTTTATAAAACTGAATAAATACGTAAATATATAAAATGAAATAATCATGCCCGAAAGAAATCAATCGGACTAAACAACATTTTTCTAAAAGGTAAATAAACTTAAGTTTCAGTTTACAGGCAACCAGCAAGTAATTTAATGATAAATTACTTATGACTAAAAGTACGGCCTTATCACCACCGTAGTGGCCCATCCGGGTTTCGAGTTTTGCCCCCAAGGATACGATCTCCATATCCTGTCTAGGCCATCAGCGGGCTTACCAGTTCGCAATATATCTTATCTTAAGAAAATATTCATTAAAACTTAAAATCAGTTCATTTTAAGATCAATATCAATAATCAAGCTATTGTCTTTAAACACTTTTCTTTATCAAACGTGTTTTTATCTTTAAAAACATTTACAACGGTCAAAACACTTTAAAACAAGCTAACAAGAATATGAAAAGGATATCCTACCTCTCGGATGTCAAACATGTCGCTAACTTTTCGTCACCCTAACCTCCGCTTTCCTTAAAGCTTTAATATTCGATATTCTCCACTAGCTTTATCACAAAAGTAATGTCTTAAGATATATTTCTCATTCCTAAAACGAATTAAGCTCAATCATGTCTAATTGTTTCCTATTAGTGTGCCTTGACTTAAATCTAAGTTTCACAAACGACTTTATAATTCAGTTTGATGGTTCTTTAAAAATTGAAATCCAATTCATTGGTTTGATTTCTCATTTAATTTCGGCTTAAAAACAAGTTTTTAAAGAAATTTCGACAGCATGCCAAGATAAATAAAGAAAATGTCAAATATGCAATTCAAGTTCAATTTCAAAATAAATTCTCTAAAAATCATCAAAATCAGTCTCCAATCAATTGAACAAATCTAATAATTGAAAAAACCCCCAAATTCAATTCAATTCTAACAATAATTGTTCAAATTTAAACCCTAACTCAAAATTATTTAAATTTAATCAAAATTATAAATTCTCAAATCAATAACTCAAATTCAAGTATGGATTTTCAAAAAAAATTTACCTTAAAGTGATTGAAGCTCGTTTCTTTCCATTTCTCTCGTTTTTTTTTTCTTCTTCTCTATTTCGGCAGGGACTCCAAGAGAGAGAGAGAGAGAAAACCCCAAAGAGAGAGAGCATGGGAGAGAGAAACCAGCGAGAGAGGGAGAGAGAGAGTGGTGGTCGGCGGCGAAGGAAGAAGGAGAGAGAGAGAGATATACGGTGGAAGAGAAAAGAAAGAAAGAAAGAGAGAGAGAGTGACAGCGGGAAGGAAGGGAAGGGGAAAAAGAAAAAAAAGAAAAGGAAAGAAAAGAAAAAGAAAGAAAAAAGGAAAAAGAAAAAAAGAGAAAAGAAATAGGGAAAAGAAAAGAAAATACATTAAAATTAAGTATATTTTTAAAAAATTTTAGGGTAAAATTATAAATACTGAAAATAATTTAAAGTTATTTAATTAATTGAGAAAATTAAATTAAACACACTAATAATTTATAATTTAACATAATTAGACATATTTAATTTTAAAAGGCGTTACATATCAATAATTTTCTGTTATAGGGATTATCGGTACTGAAAAATTCTTTAATATGATATGAAAACATTTTTATCGTCATTATTTTATTTTATATTTTTTGAATGAAAATGTGGGGGTGAGGCGATTAGTTGTAAGTACCTCCTCAGATGTGATTATATAGTGACCCCAATATGGTAACATGTTAAGATATATCTACGTTAAGTAATAACTACTTGCATTGAAAGACAAATTATTCACGTCAGCTTAATCTACCTAACAATCATTGGGCCGATTGTCTAAAAATAGTCTCAAATGCTTCTAATCAGAACTTGAACTTAAGACCACCCTTTTGTCAAACCATTTGGGAGTAAGCACAATGCCACCAGACCGTATCAGTATGTTTAGATCAAATTTTATCAGGTTTCCACATGTATTTGGTATAACTATAAACATGATTTAATATTTACGTACCGTACAGTATTGGTACATAATTCTTGCTCACAATTTTTTTTTTTAATAAGTAAGAATTCTGTTATTTCTACAAGACCCTGATTTTAAGAACTGTTTTGGTCGTTAAAATTAATGTAAAAGCCTTTTAGCCTTTAATCCTAAAGCCTCAAATTGACTTGGTGAAGATGAAGATAAGCTAAAACTCTTCTCCCTCGCCATAACCATTGAAAAAATGAGTTAATTCTACAATATCAATCATTAATCATTATCGAATTGCTATTAATGAGCTGCCTAGTATAGATGCTTTTTCATACTTGCTATATATATGTTTATGAGTTTAGTGTTAAATAAATTAACGTTAACTCATTGCTGGTTGAGACGTACAACAATTTCATTAAAAAAAAAAAAGTGTATGAAATGATAAAGGTATAATTTTTAACCAAAAAAAAGTTTGCGTGAATGTTTGTACATTAATATTTAATATAGAGGAGGTAATTTCAGTCTTCTAATTAGTACCCCCCACACGCGTACTCTTGCATGGGCCTTCACCATTTCACCACAGTTAGGGGAAAAAGAAGAAGTGTTGCGATCGTCCAAAAGAAACGTAAAGAATCACGTGTGGTCCACGATGTGAGATTTCCATACATTTTTTTTTTTCCTTTTTTTAATGCAACACAACCCATCTACCAGTTTCTTACTCTTTAATTCCTTGTGATTTAGTCTTGGGATATTATTTTACGTAGGGGTGGCAATTCGTGTTACGTGTCGTGTTTTGATCGTTTTTTTTTAAATTTACAGTCAAC
>NW_010367203.1:0-4070 GCF_000414095.1 Morus notabilis | reverse complement strand
TTTTCGAGTCGTGTCGTGACCCATATTGCCGGCCCTAATTTTACGTGTTATTAACCAAATAATTAGTGCCTAAGTAAGCTCTGTTCCGTTTATTATTGTATTCTCTTTTCTTTCAAAATAAAGATTTTCAGCTGATGATCATAAGAATATTACAACTATAAATCTGGTAGTAACCCAAAATCAAGAAAGAGAAATGAGCTAACGTTAAACATCAAAATACAGGAATCACTACAAGAATTGAGTGTATTAGCTACCAAGGTTTTAGCGGCGAAATTTTTGCCGCTACTAATATTAATAGCGGCATGTTTTTTCCTCTCTGAACCCAATTAAAGACATTCTAGCACGCTAAAAAGAATTGCAGTATATAGCGGCGAAAAATTTTGCCCCAATACAAGCAAAGAATGAACTAGTGAAGAGACTTATAACGAGGAAACAATTCCTAACTATAGACACATGTAGCGGCAACTTTTTTCGCCGGTGGATCCACTCAAAGCCCTTTTTGGACGATTTGGTACAATTACGGTTGCAGTTACGCAAAAATTCGCCTCTAAAACCCCGCACAACAAAAAAAAGATGTTATAGCGCCAATATTTGGCTTTTGAGAAATTTTTAAAGGACACTATGACACACTATGTTCTGGCAACTTATTTTATTTTTTTTTTGAGGAAATATTTTGCGGTAATTACCTTATAGCTACCAAGTTATAGCGGTGAATTAGCAAGGAATTGTTTCCCTGCAATAACTTTTTAGCGGGGACCTACAAGTTAGGGGGAAAATTTTCCCCCGCTAAAACTTTCTTTTCTTCTAGTGAATATATATATATATATATGTGTGTGTATGTATTATACAGGCTTAAATAAAGAAAATGGACGTGCATGGGGTTTGATGTAAAATGACCAGCCAAATTTCATTATTGTTGATGCTAAACTGCATATATACAATTTCTGCATCTTAAATTCAACAATCTTTTCCACTGAAAAGGGTGAGCTTTAGTGTGTATGTATTATACAGGCTTAAATAAAGAAAATGGACGTGCATGGGGTTTGATGTAAAATGACCAGCCAAATTTCATTATTGTTGATGCTAAACTGCATATATACAATTTCTGCATCTTAAATTCAACAATCTTTTCCACTGAAAAGGGTGAGCTTTAAGGATCTGTACCTCTCCAGTAATGATTCTTTTCTTATATTTTATAGTTTTAGTATTTTCATAATAGAAAATGTATATGTTCACTTAGATAGAATAAAGATAGGATTTTAGGTGGACAAAAATCAACGTTGATGATTTATTGGTCATTATCTTATTCTATAGTGATAAAAAAAAATATATATGTTCACTTAGATCTCTTATTCTATAGTGATAAGATTTTAGGTGGATAAAAATCGGCATATATTGTTCATTATCGTATTAATTAGAAGAGACTATACTGGGTGGGGGGTGTTTTCAAAGAGACGAAGACTTGTTTCTTGTGGAGAATGATTTGTCTACTTTACGGAGTGACATGATGCCTATGAGAAAGATTAATCCGCAGAAAATCATTAATGTTCTTTATTAGAAACAGCTGAATTCGACTGTTTCGTCTATTATTTAGTAATTATTGTTGGTTCCCAGGGGGATTTTTTAAGTCAATAGGCCCCAAATGTACACCCATTCAATTCGTAGACCCGTTATAAATGGAATTTCAATTTTCATTTTTTTTATTCCTGGGATAAGAGTGAATGACCAAAATATCCTTAAAATGGGGAGGGAAAAACGACGGATCACCTTAAAGAGAGGCAAAATTATGCCCGATCAGATCTTTCTTACTGGAAAGACCGGTTGGCAATTTTCTTACAGGGCACACCAGTAAGAACTTTCTGACTGGACTCAGGTTTCTTACCGCTCCCACCAGTCAGAACGGAAAGAAATGACAGACGTGAGTTTTTTCGATTTTGCAGATTACTCAACTCCGAAGAGGCCATGAAATAGCATGATTCTTGTTGGTTTTTCAAATAAAATATCAAACCACGATTACCCAGCATTCAAACAATGAATTTAGCATAAAAAATACAAGATTTGAGAGAATACCAGAGGTAGGGGCATTCTCTGGCGGTGAAAGGCGGCGCCGCCGGTGAACTTTGGCCGGCAACGTTTCCTCGTGACTGCCCAGCGAAGGAGGGGATTTAGCTCCTCCTTTTCAAACGTTTTTTCTTTTAATTTGAGAGAAAAGGAGAAGGGCATTTAGGGAATACACATTTTTTCATTTAATAAGAGGTCTACTCATTGAAACTTTCTATTTTGGAGCCTACTCATTAAACACATTACACATTTTAAGCCTATTTTTCAAAAGGAATGAAGCTTTTACTTTCCAACAACCTATAACAAGATCCAGTATAATACTTTTGAAAAAAAAAAAAAAAAAGAAATAGAATAACAAATCTCCTACAAAATCTCCTAAAATGAATATACAATTAAGCTGAGTATTGTAATATGTACAAATCTCGTAATTGATGGAATTTGATAATGAAGAAGGAAGATACAATTTCTTTTTGTTTTTTTTTTTACACTCTTTTTTACTCTTCACACTCCTTTTAAATTTAAAGTTCTTATTATAGAAAGACCCTCATATAAAATGACAAAAGATCGGACAATTATGAAAGACTTAATTACATAATTAAATTTTGTTATAAAAAAGAAAACTAAGGACAGAGTTTTTTTAATTTTTCTCTCACACACTCCACATATCGTATCCCAAAATTATAAACTATTGCCATTTTGAAATTTATAACAAAATCTTAATTTTCATTTTTTAATGACTAATTCAAAAATTATACGGGAGTATGTTAAATTTTCTTTTCTATTTGTTGTACCATGATTGTTCTTTTATTTATTTTTTTCTAGTTTCATGTTTTTTTTTTTTTTTTTTTTTTTTTTTTTTTTTGCTAATTATTTTGTTTTTCTTTTAAAGAGTTAATCACTTTGATTTCAACTTTTGTGTTTTTGTGGCTTCATGAAATTATGATTAAGCATTCTAGATCGAGTGATATGGTTACATTGTTCATATCTTAGAGATTGAATCCACGATTTCACCATGGATATCAGCCACAGCCCACAACTACCCCCCCGAGAAGGTCTCTCAAAACTAGATGACCTACCATGTGCCTCCATAAAAAGCACGTACATGTAAGCCTTGTTGTACCAAAGCATTAACAACTTCATCACGCCTTGTCTAATGTATGAAAACAAGGTTTCATACGTAGAGCTTCAACTAAAAAAACAAAAAACAAAATAGAGAGATAGATTGATAATATTAAAGTAATAAATTGAAATAAAACAGTGAGTGTTAAAAGAAAAAAGAAGCGATTAATAATTAATAACTTTATGAAAATAGTTATGGGTAATTTTAGAATAATAAAAGTGCGTAAAAAGTAAACATAATCATTTGAAAATTATATACGTTGTGTAGTTACCATACTTTAAAAGGAGGCACGGGGAGTAATTAAATAAACTTTTGAAAGGAGAAGGAGAGTAAAATGAGAGAGGAACCACCCCCCTTTCTTAATTACCAAACTTAAGCCGTGTCATACAGTCAAGGGCAATAAAGAAAGACAAATATATATATATATATATATATATATATAAAGAGGCAAAATGATCAGGCATTAATATCTGAGTTAGTTACTAATTGGTATTAGCCTATAGATTCCAATCAAGTTTAATTGTTTAAAACCAATTTTTAATTGTTTAAAACCAAAGGTACATGTGCAATAATTTAATTGCTTCGCGCAAATCATTGCAAAATCAAACAAGATTCGCGTGTAAACACCAGTGAAAACCAACAACTTTTTTCACCAGTTATATAATAAAGAAAACGTTATTTATTTATGTGCATATAATAAATAAAGGAAACGTTACGTAGAATCGTTATTGTGTAGGCTAAAAGAACATATATATATATATAACTTTTTTTTTTCTCCTGAAGGAATACCATATATATTTATAATCACGAGGATCACGATAGAAATTATATATGACCTCGTAGTATTTATTCAAGTTACAACTTAGACGAGTCTCGTGTAGTTTTTCTA
>NW_010367202.1:0-874 GCF_000414095.1 Morus notabilis | reverse complement strand
AATATATATATATATATATGTATGTATGTATGTATGTATATAACCAATATTGAAGGAAGATAAAAGAAGAAAAATTGTCTAAATAGATCATTCACATACCTTGGCCTTCCTGATATGCCACAAGAAATATCTGGAGTGAAGTTCTTCAAAACTCCTTCAAACATGACAGGCTTAAAGGGCTTGCCAATATCAAGAACATTGGTATCTTTCTTCTTCAAGTTTGAACCAATTGGCATGTCAAATTCAGAGACAAAGTCCACAAACGCAGTCAAGGTGGGATAGCCATCCTGATAAGAAGTCCAAATCAATAATAATAAGTTAAGATCTTAAAGAGTCCTGGGGAGGGGGGAAAAGCCAAGCAAACTAACTGTATTGTGAATTGAAAGTATTGAAATGTCATTTATGATTCATCATTGAGAACATCAATTCCAACAAGGACAAAACACAGAGAAAAATATGCCACCAGTCACCAGATTGCATTGCTCACCTTAGGAAGGTTTTGATTTCTTAGCTCCAGCAGAAGATGAACAAAAGGTGAACAGGATAGGAGAGCCTGCACGGTTGCATTGACAAAACACAAATTCCCCGAGTTTATTAACCCGTGCGGAAGTAAGTGGATAGCAGGAATAACCGGTCCAATAGAGGCCTTCTTGGGTTCTTCCTTAGACAAAGGTACTGATGAATCTTCAGCACTCCCATTCAGCAATTTCAGACTTGAAAATTCATTCTTCGAGACATCTTCTTCATCATCTAACTCGGGCGTAAAAGTTGCACCGACGTTATCTTTTGGGAACTCTTTCACGCCATTACTTCCCTGGAAACCATGGGTGGCAACATGAGCATGTCCATTCTCTTTCGGTAGATTATGAACATC
>NW_010367201.1:0-1366 GCF_000414095.1 Morus notabilis | reverse complement strand
TTTCTTTCTTCTACACAAAGTCAATACCTCAACTATTTAGGTGATGTTTGATAGAGGAATTTCGTTCCCTGATTCGAATTATGATTCATGATTCGTTACAGTATTTTTTTTATAAAAAAAAATACACATAAATTAAAAATAATTTTAATTATATGATTTTAATTCATGAACCAAACGGACTCATCATTTTTAAAAACACTCGTATTATTACTACGTGGTCGTTCGTTGGCACAAAATAAATTTAAAAAAAAAAAGTCAAAAAGCTCCAAAAACAAAAAAAGTTTACATGACATGTGTCTGCATTGAGATACATCCAGCCTAGCCTAGCCCCTACCCTAATCCTCTCCTTAATTACCATGCACCCTCTCACACTCTTACATTACCACTATTCCCACGTGCTTTTCATCCCACGCTGCACTGATAACAAAAACTCCCACCCGATCGGTGCGTATACCCACGCGCCTTGGTAGAGAGTGTGTTTTAAACCAAGTGGGTCCCACGCATATTCTGGTGATACACTATGACGACCACAAGGTTGGGTGGAAACATCTTTCCCAATTACAACGTCATCTCTAGTTTACATCCTCCCTTTAGATTGAAAGAAAGAAACGTACTTCAAAAACCCAACAACGTTACAAACACGCACACCAAAAAAAAAAAAAAAAGGCAATATGGGTGCCTCCTCAGTGCCTGTAAGATAATTTCAAAGAAAAAACTTCAAAAAAGTTTTGATTTTTATTGGGTTTTTTGTTCTTCACTTTTTTCATGTTCTTCAAAAGTTTGAAACTTCTTTTGTTTTTGCAGGTGGTGGTGGTGGTGGAGAGAGAGGAAGATGGAGGAGGAGTTGAGAGAGAAAATGAGAAGAAAGAAGAAGTGAGAGATGTTGAGAAAGGTGGAGTGGGTTTGGAATCGAAGAAGGAAAATGAAAATGATGAGAAGAAAGTTGAAGCAGAAGAATTCAACATGTCCATGTTGCAGAGGCTGAATCCGACCAACCCTTTGAGGCTTGTCATTAATGGTGGGACCAGAGTCGCAACTCCTTCTCCTTCTCAGTTCTCTCACCCCTCTCAGCCTCGTCCTTCTCCTTCTCAGTTCTCTCATCCCTCTCAGCCTCGTTCTACACCAACCCCTCAAGTAAATTTCAATCTCAATTTTTTTTTTCTTTTTTGATTTTTGTTACGAGAGATTAAGCAGAAGGAGAGCTATCTTATGAGCTTAATCTTGTTAAGTTTTGAAAGTCATGCCTTTAATATCTTTAAAGTTCTTCACAGATTGTGAAAAGATGTATTGGATTTGATCATTTTTTAGAGTTACTTCTTCATGTCAAGTGATTTTTTATTCTTTCCCTTTTTTGGGGCCAGGAAAT
>NW_010367200.1:0-531 GCF_000414095.1 Morus notabilis | reverse complement strand
ACCTTGCATGTTTCCCTTTTGCATTGTTTATAATTTGAAAGAAACATGCGCATCATTGGAGATTTGTACTTATTTTTGTTATATATTATTTTGGCATACAGAAACAAATATGATATGTTGAAGTCTAAAATCGGTGAACTAGAAAACCAGCTACGTGAACTAAAGGCTGATAGGTATGAGAACGAGAGGGACGCTAGGTTGTCTCAGGCAGTTGAGACTCTTAAACGCCTGTTTAATGGTGTCCATGGTCGCATGACTGATCTTTGCCGGCCAACACAAAAGAAGTATAACCTTGCTGTTACTGTTGCTATGGGTAAATTCATGGATGCAGTTGTAGTCGAGGATGAACAAACCGGAAAGGAATGCATCAAGGTGAATACTATATACCCTTGATTTATTTCTTTTTCTAGCATGCATTTTTGTCTGTGACACCATTATCAATCTATATTTTTCATTAATGTTCATTAATTCTTGTATATATGTATTTTTTTAATTTCTTCATATTTAAATCTTTTTGGTTGTTTGTACTCA
>NW_010367199.1:0-717 GCF_000414095.1 Morus notabilis | reverse complement strand
AAAAAGGTTAAAGTAAAAAAACAAAGAAATTGGGTTGAAATGTCTTTTTAGTCTAAGAGAGATAAGATGGATTATTTATTTCCAGTTTCCACATAAGGCATACCTTAACAAACCGTTCTCCGCTCTTTTAATAAGTGCATCCGGAACTGGACCTGTAAAGTTGTTTCCCTTTAAGTTTCTGAAAAGAGACAACAAACATGATTTGTGATTGATCTAGTCAAAATAATAATATAAAACTAAGGGGAAAAGAATCTCGTAGTTACTTACAGAACTCTCAACGACGATAATTGAGCTAAAAATTCGGGGATTGTCCCAGTCAGGTTGTTGTTTGATAAGTCTCTGATATCAGTTATAAATTAAACTAAACTTGTCAAAAGTCTAGTGATGGCAATACTTAACAAAATAAACTAATTAAGGGTTAAATTTGTTATTGGGATCGAATTTTACTTTACATCTTATGTAACATTTTGGATATTATACTTACAATATATTTAACATTTTCAGGTTGGCAATGGAAGGAGCAATTCCTCCCTTTAATCCGCTTGATGACAAATTCCTGATTTCATGTCCAAATAAAACTGGTCAACAAGATTTTATAAAGGGTAATATAATTTAGTGTTTATATTTGTTTTTTTCAATAAAAAACATACAAAGAAACAATTCTATGCGGACTATTGGCATTGTAACTGCAATCAAGACCATCCCATAGGTAAGTTT
>NW_010367198.1:0-1167 GCF_000414095.1 Morus notabilis | reverse complement strand
AACTTAAAAATTAATCTCACTGGTGCTTCCTGAATTATAACGTCATTCTCACTTTGCTTCCTAAACTTTAAATACTCTTATTTTACCGGAGCATATTAATATCGTTATTATTATTATTCGTATTATTATTATTGTTATTATTGTTATTATTATTATTATTATTCGTATTATTATTATTATTGTTATTATTGTTATTATTGTTATTATTGTTATTATTGTTAATATTGTTATTATTGTAATTATTGTAATTATTGTTATTATTGTTATTATTGTTATTATTGTTATTATTATTGGTTTAGGGCTGATTATATAGGGGTGTCCGTGTATTGTTTATGAAACTATTTAATTAGCCTTCAGTTGTAGGAATGCGAATGTCGTGGACGTTTAATTAATGAATTCAGAATCATGATTTAGAATTATTTTTAATTTATGTGTGTTTTTTATGAGAAAAAATACTGAGTGAACTATAAATCATAATTCGAATTATAGCACAAATCCATCGCAAGTTCCAATCAGGGCAAAACAACGAGAAAATAACTTTTTCATTTTTTGAATTTTTTAATCCCCCTGCTAAGATGATTATTAATTTCAACATGTTGTACAAAGAAGTTCGCTTTTTCAGCCAAAGAAAAAAAGGTTCACTTCTTCAAAGTGATGTCGTTTTTTGGGTTTTTGTGGTTTGTCTTCTATCGCGTTTTTCTTTTTTTTTTTTTGTGACGCAATATATATTTGGTTTTGGATGTTGAAGGAGGAAATGCTGTTATGTAAATGTTGCTTTTATTTGGCTTTTCATCACTCAAGTTGAAGGTTATGGGCACAAAAACGACATGTAGTTAATGTTCATAGAAAACGACATGGACAAATTTAAACAGTACAATCCATGATAAAGAAATTGAACTAATTTAGTTCACATATCAATCATAAAAATCAAACTAAATTATTTCTATATTTCATATAAAGAAAAAGTAAATTGAAACAGCTCAAAAGGAAAAATAATTGGTCTTTCAAAAAAAAATGGAAAAAAGAAAATAAAAGAAAATAATTGGAAATACTTCTGAAGAAACGACACCATTCTCCCGCTTCCGTCCTGGCCTGGACCCTGCTTTGCCGACTTCCTACGCATAAATGCTTTGCTAGAAAATATATAAGAAAATATTTAAAAAAAAA
>NW_010367197.1:0-4765 GCF_000414095.1 Morus notabilis | reverse complement strand
ATATATATATATATATATATTAAACGAGCAATAATTGCGAAAATTCAATTGATAATACGTTTCAAAAGAAAAACATTCAATGATAATAATATGATAAATAAATAAACATTAATACCCAACCACTATAATGAATAATCGGATGAATATGATAATATCAGTCAGTCAGCAAGCCGAAACGACAGTAAAGTAATACCATAAATTTTAATTTGAAATACTGTATCATTTTTACAACGAGGTATACTATTTTAATTAGGGGCGATACGTGTCATAGTTGATAGATATTCTTGCTTTGAGATTACCGTCATATATGTGTCATAGTTGATAGATAGATGTGTCCTACTATATCATTAGTGTAATTATGGGTGTGTTCATTTGCACAATTCAAGTTATGATTTAGGTTGTGTATGTAAAAAAAATATATATTATAGTAAAAAAGTTGAATTTAAATTTATGTTAGAGAAAACACTGTAGAAATATGACTTGAATCATAACTTGAGTAATGAAATGAATGAGGCCTATAAGACACAAAATAGATATTCTTGCTATGAGATTACTCCACTATAAATATCCTTATAGGGAGATTACTCCACTATATTGTATAAAAGTATTTACTTTAGTGTTTAAAATTGATTTTTTTAACATAAAAAAATAGAATTTGCCTTCAGTCGTTTATGAGACATGATTATATAATATAACACGTAAAAGGAAGAGGTATATATGGTGTTTATTATATATAATAAAAACTGAACAAAAATGCTATACTGATTTCCATAAGTTATTTGTTATTATAACTTCTAAAATTATTCTTTAAAAGAAGAAGAAGAAAGGTTATCTAAAAGATGAAACTCGTGTGAAAGCATGTGATGCGGTCGGACCATGCATATTTTTCTCGAATTGAAAATGGTGTTGACAAGGCAATCAGCAGTGGGCTCAGGAAGGAAAAGGGCGGGCCCAAGTGTTCCACTGAGATGTCCACGGTTGACATTTAAGAGTTGACCAATCAATACGGCGAATTATTAGGCCTTAATAAATGACGAAATCATTCAAGTACAATCCTAATGCTTTCACTGGCTTCCTGATAAGCTCTGATGAGCTCTTTGTACCATATAATATTACAAATATAATTTTCTTATGCTAATCATGCAAATAAAGAAAAGCCCTCAATATCCATAGTGCTTGGTGTTAAACTAACTTTTTAAATCACAACTCGTGGAGTTGCATGTGTGATTTAATGGTAATTCTTATTTATATATGTATATTCTTGTTTTTATTGCCGATATCAAAATTTCAAATCTAACACTCTTGATGCAAAGGGAAAAAAATATATCACACTCCTTATGTACACAAACTAAAAACCAAAAATTTGGTATCTACCACATTATTACGGTTTGTTATATAAACTGGATTCATCAATAAATTCAAATGAAATTCTCACGGTGAAAAGGCGTATACTGAATTTTAAAAGCGAACACTCAATAAAGTATATTGAAGATCAAACACATATATGGCTCTTTGACCAAGTCTCTACCATCAATGGAAAATTTTGATCAATAAAAGAAAATATTCAATAAGGTACACCAAAACCACAATTCTTGTCATTATAATGGTATGAATCCCTCATTCTTTGTTGAATTAATAGCTTTTATTGGTCTATATATGTGGTATAAACCTTAATAAATCAAACTCTTTAAAGTCAGAGTACCTTCTGAAAAATTGGCTTAGTATCAACAATTATAATATGCGTAACAAATAAAGTACTCTATCTAATTGCATGCGCCAAGTGGAAGTTTGAAAATATATATCTGTTCTGCAAGTATAAGGCTGCGTTCTTTATAACCTGATCACAACATGATCAGCCAAAGCAAATTGCATAACAATTATAAAATAAAAATAAAAATAAACTTATAATTGCACTCCTTTCGGCTTTAACAATTAAAAAATAAATAAAAAAGGGCAAGGTATGCACTCTTATTACTATTATCTAGTCTGCTCAGAAAGGTGGGACTCTCCTAATAAACCATATTTTGATAAAAAAATTCATAGGACCCCATCAAACATAAATACCATTGGTGAAGGAAGAAAAATAAATTTATAATTACACTCCTTTCGGCTTTAAAAATCATGGAAGGTTGTAAAAGTTTGGTCCTACGTACTTTGTACCGTTGAAGTTGTACACCGACAAGAACTTTAAACTCATTGCAGAGAGTTAAATTTGTATAACGATCTACCTATATATTACTGGTTGGATAATATATATATATATTATTTTTTTATAGAAGAAAAACAATGGGAATCATAATGTATATGTCCAATATACCTCAATGTAACAGTACTGAAATCAATTTTGCGATGCTGATATAACTAGTCGTGAAGATATAATAGATTATTTTCTATATAGCATTTAAGTTGTACAAGTGAACAATTAATGCATTTTTATACTAAAAGTGGTAGGGTTAGTATTAGGGTGTAACAATGTTGCTGTATATAGATTAATTTCTCGTGCATGGTGTATATTTGGCGTCAACATCCGGTTAATCATTTGGTCTAAAATACGTGAGCGCCTTCTTTTAGCAGTTAGCACCGACTTTATTGAAAGAGGTTTCAGCTGAAAATGGGAGTATTTTGAAGGGAATAAAAAATCTTAAACAATTTTGAATTGTTAGATCACTTTATAATTACATCATATTAAAAAATGTGTAACAGTTTAATGGAATTTGATTAAAAATAAAAAACTAACAGTTTAAAATTGTATTTATGGAATGGTTTTTTTTTTTTCCTGCTTGCCCTACTAGAAAATTGTTTAAAAGAAAAATATCACAAATGCACATGATGCACAACGTTGTGCTAGCTATTTGTTGCAAACGAAATGTTAAATCTTAAATTATATCTAAAAACCACCTGAAAGTGACCTCCCTCTTCAACCTCAGCCTGGGAGAGAAATCACTGTTTTCTAGGTAATAGATATTGCTCTTTCTTTCCATTGTCTTACATTAAATTCATTAATAGGACAATCAATCTGACATCACAGTCATGCATCCATATAAATAATGGCAAAGCATCCCAGCATCCCTCCCCCAACAAAAGTTTAACGCCCACACACACACACACATATGTATTTTCTTCCTTTTTTTTTTTACCCCGACATGATATCCACATTTTCACTTCATCATAATCCCAACAAATGCTGAAAACTTTTATATACTTTTGCCTCCATTCTGTCGAAAAAATTCTTATCCAAACGAACCCCACTTGTGTAATATTTCAGTAAAGTGGTACTTTTTGGAGCAAGATTTATTTGTTTGTAATCGCCCGCAGATTATTAATATCATTATTGTTGTTATTATGGTCATGGTTAGATGTTCTAGTCAAATCAAAGGGATTCAACAACTTTGAAGTAATGAATTTAAATTTTGTATAACATGTCACATATCTGATTGTCGGTCCAAAAGCCCATGTCCCCTCCATATATTTTTCCATGCGCTTTTAATTAAATGAGATTTTTTGGGGTATATAAAATAGGAGGACATGAGTACACTCTTAAACTCGGTGCAATTTGAAGTCCTACTATTTTTAATGTAATTGTATTCTAAATTTAAAAAATACACACTAATACTAACTTGAATAACCTCGTAATAAAAAAACTTAATCTCGACCACGGATTAAATCTACCAGGAAGTTTTAATGAAATATAAAAAGGAGTAAAAGATGCATCAAATTTCTATGAGAAGAAACCGAAAGGGCACACCTATTATTAAGGAAATAACACTATTAAAGCAACGTTTTAACTATGGAATTATTGGTGATTGGAGTAGGTTTCTAACACGGTTGGGTTTACTATAAATGGATTTAGGTCATAATCGGATTAACACGATTAACACGATTAATAAATGGGTTGGGTTAGGGTTGATCTCCTAACACAAAGTGACACGAATTGACACGATTAACTATATGTGTCATCTGTAATCTAATGATATGTGATATAACATGAAAGTTTATATGACATATTAAATACAAATAATGTGAATTTTAATATTTGTAGGTAAATTTCATTTATTTTTCTTAAAGGAAAAAATAAATTGACTAATAAACATGTTAAACTTGTCTTGACCGTATTAAATAAGTCATTATTATATTAGTTATTTATTCAATATATTAATTTGAACGGGTTATAAAGGTTGACACGATTAACATAATTAATACATTGGTCGTGTTTTAGTTGACATTTTTAACACGTTTAATAAACATGTCGTGTTTATGTTAATATTTTCTGACACGATTAATAAACGGGTGGACACGAACATGACCCACTAACACGAATTGTCACTCTTAACTACGTATTTGAAACTTGGTGACTAATATAATTTAATATTTCACAGAGAGAGAGAGAGAGAGAGAGGCTGAATCAAAAACATAAATGAAGGGAAGGAGAGGTGGGTTGAGAGCATTAAACAGAAGGAAACCGGTGATGCAAGTGACGAAGAAAGATGTTGAAGAAAGCGAGGGTGTTTCAATGGTCATCCTTGAATTCTTAAATTCTGCATTTAAGTGAATTCAAGATGAGTTAATGAAGGCAGGTGGACTTACTTGAACTCCCCTCTTCCTTTCAAGCCTTTAATATATTGGGTCCCCCAATTTTCTCTTTATTTTTTTTAATTTCCTAAAAAATTTATTTATTTAATTTCTGTTTAGATTTCCCTATAATCTAGTCCCATTTTTTCAATTTGGTGGCTACAATACAAAAATATCCATTAGTTTTGGAAAACAG
>NW_010367196.1:0-565 GCF_000414095.1 Morus notabilis | reverse complement strand
GAATCTTTAATTAAAACATTACTAATAAATGTCATTTCTATTTAGAATGAAAATGTGTTATCCACACTGTTAATATAGAGAGATATTGAATTAGTGTTTTACGCATAATGAGATTATATGGAACAAGGACACATACACAAAATGAATTTATGATAATTTCCTTTGAGTATAGAAATTCTAATTGAGTCTGCTTGTAGTCATATATAGAATAATGTTAATCCTATATTATTAGCAAACTCCTATTTGTCAATTTATGTCTTTTGATTTACTTGGTATGGATTCCTAGATGCTGAATCCTATTCCTTATATCTTGAAGACGTGATGAAGTGAATAGTTAGGAATGTTAATATACGAAATGAAATCCATTCCTTCTTGAGAAAGAAGCAGATGAATAATTCTCTTAAGAGTTGATTCGGTACTTGGATTAGTAGGAGCTCCGATTCATGATTTTGTTTTATGAATCACTATCCATTAGAGAATCAAAGGTACTCAAGGAAAAAAATGTAATTAGAGAGGTAACGATTTTTACCTAGCTCTAATTATGAATTATTTATAGAGAATTGAT
>NW_010367195.1:0-1310 GCF_000414095.1 Morus notabilis | reverse complement strand
TACTGAAGTACTCAAGACGGAAGACGGTTAATCAGATAGCAGGATGTAAAAACTGCTTCCCCCTAAAAAAACTTAGGAACATTGTTAGCAAACAAGAGTGCACAGGCCATTTCGAGTTAGTGCCTATTTTTACGTTCAGCGACACCATTTTGTTGGGGGGTATCGACACAAGAACTTTGATGGAATATTCCATTCTCTGCTAGATATGGACCCAAAGTATTATTAAAATACTCTCGTCCATTATCTGTACAAAGAATTTGAATTTTTGTCTGAAACTGTGTTTCCACCATTTTATGGAAGTTTTGAAAAATATTGACAACATTTTATTTTTCTTTTAGGAGAAATACCCAACTGACTCGAATATGATCATCAATAAAAGTTATGAGCCAACGTGCACCTGATATGTTATTTAATCTTGAGGGACCCCAAATATTACTATGAATAAGTGAGAAAAGTTTGGAAATTTTATAAGGTTGCAAAGGATAAGGAGCACGAGCATGTTTAGCAAACTGACATGTTTCATAGGCAAATGAGTGAACATCTTTATTGACAAATAATGAGGGAAACAACATTTTCAAATATAAAAAACTAGGATGGCCTAACCTATTATGCCATAACATAATTTCACTAGAAGTAGAGACAGAATCACAACTCAAAGCTTGAACTTGTTTATTCTTTGCAAGCCGAGAACCTTCAAATAGATATAGCCCATCAAACTCCTCAGCACTGCCAATCGTCTTCCCCGAAAGTAAATCCTGAAACTCACACAAAGAATGGGAGAACTTAGCGGTGCCGTTCGTATCTTTTGTTAACTTTGTAACTGACAAAAGATTGCAGGCAATGGTTAGTATATACAACACAGAGTGTAAAGTTATATAATAGAAATTCTCACTGTCCCTTTTCCTGTTACTGGTGCCAAAGAGCCACCGCAATTTTAATTTTCAAATCATTATCACAACATGGTTTGAAACTTGAAAAAATGCTCCTACTGTTTGTCATATGGTCTGAGGCTCCCGAGTCAACAATCCAACAAACTTTGTTAGTAGTTTAGTTAGGGCAGAAAGAAAATTACCCTTCCATGCAACTACTACTGTCGGACTTAAGGATGACGAAGTTGAGGATGGAAGCTGGGACAGGATAAACTGAAGTTGTTCCGATTGTTCCCTGCTGAATGCCGAACCAAAATTGAGTTCTGAAATTTTTTCTCCTTCTCCAGATGAGGCTGTGAAGCCTCAGCTTTCTCCTGAATTCCGTTGGCGCCAGCGTTCACGTGCTGGCTTCCAGTCCGGTGGTTTTCCATGGATTTCCCA
>NW_010367194.1:0-500 GCF_000414095.1 Morus notabilis | reverse complement strand
TAAAAGAAGGAGAAAGTAGGTAAGGTCCTGTTTGTTTCTGTTTTCATTTTCATTTTTCACGTTTTTCGAGGAGTAAAAACTGAAAATGATTTGAAGATTGTGTTTGGAGCCCCATTTAATCAAAAACAAAATTGAAAACGTTTTTGGTCTTTCTCATAAAATTGCACAGTTTCTGAAAATGAATTTTACTCGTTTTTCCATTTTCATGTTCTCCTCACTTTTTTCCCGTACCACACCAATCTCGGCCTTTTCGTCTTCATCGGCGTCTTCACAGACTCAACTCCGCAGATGGTGGTTGTTCACCGGAAGATCTGGAAATCTCCTCTCTCCTCCACTGACTTGTAGCCTCTTTCTCTCACTCTCGCTTTCTCTCTCCTCCCTCTCTCTCTTCTGAGACTGCGCGCCACCCCCCCGTCTGTGACTGTGCCCCCCGTCTGCGACTGCCCCCCGACAGCCCCCTACTCTTCTTCCTCTGTAGTTTTCATATATAATCAAGTTTA
>NW_010367193.1:0-836 GCF_000414095.1 Morus notabilis | reverse complement strand
TTTTTTTTTTTTTGGATAATTTTAGTCCCTGTCATTAAAATTGACAAATGATTTCTAAAATTTTATAATGATAATCACGTGTATGTTGTGCGAAAACTTAAAATTTTAAAGAAAGAGTTATTTTATATTTAAATTAGTACATTACGCAAAATTTTCAGTTATTATGTGATGGGCATGTGATTTTCTTTGTTAAAATTTCATTAAAGCGTCATCAATTTTAGTGTCAAGGCTAAACTATAAAAAATTAAAAATTTAAAGATTAATATGTCAAAATTAAAAGTTGAGTGAGTCAATATGTCATTATACTCAAAGTTAAGACTATTTATGCAATGGCAGAGGGAGCATGTGCCCAGAGGAGCATGTGCCTCCCTTGAATTTTTGAATTTTGTTTTTTACATATGGTTTTTTAAAATTTTTATATATGCCCCCTAAATTTTTGAAAACTTGTTTTATAGCATGTAGTTTTTCAAAATTTTTCTTATATGGCCTCTGAATTTTTGAAAATTTGTTTTATTGCATTTAGTTTTTCAAGAATTTTTTATATATGCCTCCTCATTAATAAGATCTTATACATACCTCCTCATCAACAAAATTTTTTTCTAATTTATTCCTATTAATTTTTTTTAAAATATGTCTTTACTAAATTTTTTTTCTTTCTAATTTATTTGCGCGTGTTGAAGTAATTTTTTTCTTTTTAAAATGCATCCCTACTTAAATATTTTTGTTCATACGTTTTTTTATAGTTTTTGAACACAATATCTTTAGAAATGTGGCATATTATGTACTTTTTTTTTTTCAAATGACCAGATTGACATAATTTTTAATACGTCTCTACT